>NW_010186995.1:0-1260 GCF_000695765.1 Mesitornis unicolor | reverse complement strand
AAGGGGGTCCCTTCTGCACCCCAAGACCCAATAAGGTCCCCATACCCCTAAATCCCTATGGGGCAGCAACCATTGCCCAAATCTGGGGGTAAAACAGGGTGCACAAGGGGGTCCTCTCTAAGAGGTCTGGGGACCAAGGGGGTCCCCTCTGCACCCCATGGCCCAAAGGGGGGTCCCTGTAACCCTAAATCCCCATGGGACATCAACCCTTGCCCAAATTTGGGACCAAAAACTGGGCACACCTACAAGGGGGTCCCCTCTGCACCCCATGGCCCAAAGGGGGGTCCCTGTAACCCTAAATCCCCATGGGACATCAACCCTTGCCCAAATTTGGGACCAAAAACTGGGCACACCTACAAGGGGGTCCCCTCTGCACCCCAAGACCCAATAGGGTCCCCATACCCCAAAATCCCTATGGGGCAGCAACCCTTACCCAAATTTAGGGCTAAAACGGAGTCCACAAGGGGGTCCTCTCTGAGAAGTTTGGGGACCAAGGAGCTCCCCTCTGCACCCCATGGCCCAAAGGGGGCTCCCTGTACCCCTAAATCCTCATGGGACAGCAACCCTTGCCCAAATTTGGGGCCCAAACTGGGTGCACCCACAAGGGGCTCCCCTCTGCACCCCATGACCCAATTGGGGGGGGGGGGGGGGCCCCCCTCTGCCCCCCATGCCCCAATTGGGGGGGGGGGGTCCCTGTACCCCTAAATCCCCATGGGACATCAACCCTTGCCCAAATTTGGGACCCAAACTGGATCCACACACAAGGGGGCTCCTCCTTGAGGGGTCTGGAGACCAAGGGGGTCCCTTCTGCACCCCAAGACCCATAAGGTCCCCATACCCCAAAATCCCAATGGGGCAGCAACCATTGCCCAAATTTGGGGGTAAAACAGGGTCCACAAGGGGGTCTTCTCTGAGAATTTTGGGGACTAAAGGAGTCCTCTCTGCACCCCATGGCCACATGGCCCAAAGGGGGCTCCCTGTACCCCTAAATCCTTATGGGACACCAACCCTTGCCCAAATTTGGGACCCAAACTGGGTCCACACACAAGGGGGCTCCTCCTTGAGGGGTCTGGAGACCAAGGGGGGTCCCTTCTGCACCCCAAGACCCAATGGGGGCTCCCTGTACCCCAAAATCCCCATGGGACACCAACCCTTGCCCAAATCTGCGACTACAATTGGGTGCACCCACAGGCGGGTCCCCAGAGAAGGGGTTTGAAGACCCCATAACCCAACGGGGGGGTCTCCTCGCCCCCCCCTCCC
>NW_010186994.1:280-782 GCF_000695765.1 Mesitornis unicolor | reverse complement strand
ACACAGCGTGTGCGGGAGCAGAGACCCCACTCGAGGCCGAGCCAAGGAAACCCACCTGCCCCACACGGCCAACCCCTCCCTTCCCACGACCCTAAAGCACACAGCCAAGGGGCACAAGAGTTCTTTGAGGGTGTTTTCTACAAATCGCCGATCACCGTGGCATTTCCTGCAGCCCTTGGCCCGCCGACTGCACGATGCCCCCGTTTCTTGGTGAACAGTGCGGGCGCTTTACCCTGACCCTACCACGGTGCTGACCGCGGCTCCTGGCACTATCGGCGCGGAGTGAACGCACCAGCGGTCCCCAGAACCCACTCCCCACAGCCCTGGCTCTGGGGTGCAGCCTGGGCCGCTGTCGTCCCCCAAGCAGCTCCCTCCAGAGCCCTCCCACACCACCCTGAGCGGCCCCACCCGCTCCAGTGTGTAGCAAATCCGAGGCCTGGGCAAAAAATCTTCCTCGCAGCAGGTCTGTTTGAGGACTTTTACCCCCCAAAATCTATGCTTG
>NW_010186994.1:0-210 GCF_000695765.1 Mesitornis unicolor | reverse complement strand
TCCCCTCGCCTCCCTCACCCCGCCGCAGCCCTGTTTCCCCTCCTTGCCGCCCTGCAGCCCACTTCGCCACCAGAGACCTTTCCCCTTGAACCCCTTTCCCTGCTCGCTTTCCACTTTGCGAGCTTCCAAGCACCAGCACCTTCCCCTTCCCGCCTTTTCTCCGCCGCAAACCTCTCCCTCAGCCCGGCGGCACCGCTCTCCCGCCCAGCC
>NW_010186993.1:0-745 GCF_000695765.1 Mesitornis unicolor | reverse complement strand
ATTTACTTCTTCTAACCTTTTCCCACCCAAGATCTTCCTTTCCAACATGTAGCCTCCAGCTGAACTGGGCAGTATTCCCGTATGAATACAGCTGCTCAGCTGCTCTTGAATCAACCGTGAAATGTCACAGGGTGACTCAAAGCTTGTCATTGAAGTTGCAAAAAGAGACACTGCAAAGATGTACTAATTCATTTGTGTTCTTGGGTTCCTTTCTCTGCAATGTAGTTCTCTTGGGTGTCGTCGACCAGCGAGCTCAGGAGGAGGTGTTTCAGGCTGAGATGGAGCGGAAACAGGCTCACCTGTTCAACGAGGCTTTGTTCAGAGGGCGGATATGGAGACGAGCCAGTTTTGCAGGCAGCAACATTGTGCAGGTATTAAGAGCTCAAAGTCAGAGGAAGAAATGAAGGGTAATAAATTAGTGAATAAGTTAATGTTGTCTGGGTTTTGAGTTGAAAGCAATAACTCAAAAGCACGTATCACGTTTAGCTAGTTGATGATGCGTGTGTTTTTCACCTGAAAAATGGTTCTTTTGGATACCTTGTTGTCTTTTAACAAGTAGAAACAACTGTGTGTTTCAAGTGGCCACTAAAAAATTCTGATGACTTCTTAAAACTGTATTGAAAATTATTTTACCAACATTCTATTTTAAAAGCTTGCTGTCTTGTCTATCTTACCTGAGGTGCCTAGCAAAAGGAGAGAGACTCATTCGAGTCAAAAAAAGGGCTCTGCTGGAACAGCTGCTTCA
>NW_010186992.1:0-25481 GCF_000695765.1 Mesitornis unicolor | reverse complement strand
CAGCCAGAGCTCTTTGTTCAGCCAGGCCGGTGGTCTTCTCCACTGACCCATTTTCCGACACACAGGGACGGCCTGTTCCTGCACCTTTAAGAGTTCCTTCTTGAAGAGTGTGTTCCTGCGCCTTTAAGAGTTCCTTCTTGAAGAGTGACCAGCCTTCCTGGACTCCGTCGCCTTTCAGAACCACCTCCCAAGGAACGCTGCCAACCAAGTCCCTGTTTACAGGCCAAAGTCTGCCTGCCAGAAGTCCAAAGTGGCAGTTCTGCTAGCCCCTCTCCTTGCTTCTCCAAGGACTGAAAACGCTATCATTTCATGATCACTATGCCCAAGACAGCCTCCAACCATCACATCCCGTATAAGACCTTCTCTATTTGTGAACAGCAGGTCCAGCAGGGCACCTTCCCTTGTCAGTTCCTTCACCAGCTGTGTCAGGAAGTTGTCTTCCACACACTCCAGGAACCTCCAGGACTGTTCCCTCTCTGCTGTGTTATATTTCCAGCAGATATCTGGGTAGTTGAAGTCCCCTACAAGTACAAGGGGAAGCAATCGTGAAGCTTCTCCCAGCTGCCTATGGAATATTTTGTCTATCTCTTCATCCTGGTTAGGTGGTCTATAGCAAACTCCCACCATGATATCTGACTTGTTGGTCTTCCCCTTGATTCTCACCCGTAGGCACTCAGTTACCTGTTGTAACTATCGTTAATCTCTATGCAGTCATAGCACTCCCTAACATACATGGCCACCCCGCCAACTTTCCTTCCTTGCCTATCCCTTCTGAAAAGCTTATACCCATCAATGGCAGCACTCCAGTTGTGTGACTCATTCCACCATGTTTCCGTGATAGCTACTACATCATAGTTATTCCGATGCACAATAGCTTCTAGTTCCTCCTGCTTATTGCCCATACTGCGTACATTGGTGTAGACACTAAAGACCCTGCTACCTTTTCACAGGGAGAAGTCCTAATTTCTGCCAAGCCATTTTCAGGGACTTCCACGGTTACTAACCCATCAGTGACCCTTGCCCCTTGGTTGCTGTATTTATTCATATATAAAGGAAATATAAAATGTCCATACATGTAAGAAACTTTAGAAACATGCCAACTAATCAACATGAAACATTGAGCTCAAGGGTCTGTCAAAACTCTGTTTCTCTTTGGAAGGTCTGTGCCTGATTCAGGGTTTTGAATTCCCCCTTCTTTGTTGATTCCAGATCCAGAGGTTCAGTTTTAGGTTGGTTTTGTTTTGTTTTCCTCTTTACAGTTTGATAGTTTCTTCTTACCACGTCACAGCTTCAAAGCTTCCAGAATATTGACATTAAGTCTAATATGATGTAGAAACAGTACATTTTGTTTAGGATGGTGAAAAATAAGGACCTGAAAATGGAAAAAGGAGCTGGTCCTTTTTGTGAAGGCTCCTGAAAGCACCTGGGCAAGTTCCACCTCCTCAGCAGTGAAAGGGAACTGTAGTTCTCTATTGGCAGCTGTGCAAGCTCCTTGGAGAGTGGAATACATGGTCCTACTCAAATGATCCTCTGTAAACCTATGAAATTATTGTGAACTCCTGCATATCATCTGGATCATGACTAACCCTAGGCCCTGATGTATCACTCTCTTAGGTTCTTACTTGATAATCTTCAGCAAGGGGAAAGTAATAAACTATGACATTCTATTGGCAAGGAGACAATTGGAAACAAATCCCCTTTCCTGCATAGGTGAATAACTCTCACTGATGCTTCAGCTATTGAAAAAGTTATGTACATGATAATTTTTGTGTTAACATTTGGGCTGAGACAACAAAATAATCATTATGTGGACACTGCTGCTATGTGAAATTCCATGTAGTCTGCAAAGCCACAGCTTATATCTACTTTGAAAAGAGTGATATGTAATATATTACCTTTACCTCCTGTTTTTCACTGTATGTTACAATGGTCAGATGGTGTCACCTATATTTACAGAGTTAAGATAGGGAAAAGAAGCTTGGAAAGTTCTCTTTAATCTGGAAGAATTACAGCATGCTTGCACTCTTTTATCATTAATGGGACAGCAGGACTCAGTATCTTTCCTATAATTCTCAATACTTTAAAGACTTGAATTTTCACATTAATATTTTTATAAATAACGTATTTATGCAGCTTTTCTGAGGCATGGAATAATTTTCAAACCAAGAATAGGGAGGTACAGTTGAGGAAAAAACTGTCACTTAAAAAACTTGATCAAAATCTCTGTATACAAAAAGTGGTTGAGACGTACAGCAATAGGATTGAATTTATAAAATCATAGTGAACATAAGAACGGCCTTTTATATTCCCTTACAACTCAAAATTAATTGTTTCCCTTTGTTACAATAAAGACTGATTTGTAATTTGTGCAACCCTAGGGGATGCACAGTGATTAATTACTTCTTTGTTCTTGTGTCAATGCTTAGTTTTATTTAGTTTCATTATCATAGAATCATATGGAATGGAAGGGACTTTAAAGATCATCCAGTCCAACCACCTGCCATGGGCAGGGACACCTCCCACTGGACCAGGTTGCCCAAAGCTCTGGTCTTGAGCACTTCCAGGGAGAGGGCATCCACAACTTTCCTGGGCAACCTGTGCCAGTGCCTCACCACCCTCACAGTAAAGAATTTCTTCCTAATATCTAATCTAAACCTATATTCTTTCAGTTTGAAACCATTACCCTTCACCCTATCACTGCATGGCCTTGTGAAAAGTCTCCAGCTTTCTTTTAAGCACCTTTTAAGTGTTGAAAGGCCACATTAAGGTTTCTCTGAATTCTTCCTCTTCCCCAGGCTGAAACCCCTCAACTCTTTCAGCCTGTACTCATAGTAAAGGTGCTCCAGCCAAGGACAGAAAAAATTACAGTTGTTCTGTTATGTTATTTCCTGGGCTTTTAGAGGTTTTGATCTTGCTGTTTTGTTTTGGGGGTTTTTGTTACTTGTTTGGGTTTTGTTTGTGGTTTGTTTTTCTCTCAGCTGCAGAAATTGATACACTTCTCATACTGTCAAAATAAATATGCTTTGACAGAATTTGAGTGAACTTAATGCCTAACTATAGTATATAGTACTGACAATAAAATTTATTAAAGAGTTTCTTTTTGCAGTCAATTAGAATGTATTCCTACAAATAAAAAGAGAAGAGTGGGAATAATTTCCCTCATGAAAAGACTATAGAACTCTTTTACTACTTTATAAACGTAGTTTTTGCTTTCAACTTAGTCCTGAACGTGTGTGTGTATATACATACTATCTATCTCTATAATACATACATTTTTAGCAACCCTTTTACTGCTTCTACTTAAAATACTAAAAAGTTAGATTGCTCAGAATAGTGACTGCCACTGTGATATGCCTTCACATAGCTGAAGCCAAGAGAGAAAGCTGCTTCTTCTTTTCAAGATTATAAACTAGAAAAACCAGTATTTTAAAATACAGCAGATACAGAACTCCCTCCTTAGTTCATTAGGCTCTCCATCATGCTTTATAAGAGCAAATATTTTTTTCTCCTTTCTTAGCATTAAAGAATATTCATTTACATGTGCATTTTTCTAGAGGTGGTTCTTAACACATTTTTTGTCTTTTTAGATAAAGGCAATTTAAAATTCTAAGGTTAGAATTGGAAGTTGGTTTCTTTTGCTTTAAATTAAATCCTATTACGACTGGTTTCCCAGCAAATAAAGATTTGTAAGGATTTCCCTTTCAATTTTAATATACTTAGCAATCATTTTTGTCTGCATAATTTAGAAAAATAACAGCTAATCTTTTGGTGTTAATTAACTTTGCTAGAATGTTTTTAATTTCTGTAAGAAAATGAACTGTAGAACAGGGTTTATATTAGATCGAATTTCTTTATATCAGTTTCACAGAGCCTAGCAAAGTGCTAAAATATTTTTCAATGGTAATGGAGATCCGATGCGCAAATTAAGCATATGAGGCTTCCCAGAAAGGGCAATGGAATGACTTGTATTTTCTGAGTTCAGTGCATAGCTAAATGTATATCTGAGTTAGAAAGGTGAGGTGGTATTTCGCATCTCATCAGGTAGCTATGTAAGAGTTAGGCATCTAGTGCAATCTCAGTTTGCTAAATAGACGACAGAGAATTACATTTTTAGGTGATTCATGTCTTCATAAAGTTTTTATCTAATGTAAAATGGAATGAATCACTTTACTAAAATACTTGGCTATCTCTAAAATGGGAGCCTTGATGACTAGTTTAGGTTACATTACTGACTTTGGCTGGTTAAAACTGAGAGTAATCCCATCCACAGTAGTTTACATATAAGCATAATTTTACATCATTAAGGGTTCTAGAAAACTGTACTACTGAGTTCAGAGAAAGAATTAAGTTTGTATCAGAGTGATGTATATATAGATTACTGCCACTCTTTCAGTGAAGTTTGAAAAATATTCTATAAAACCATAGTGTGAAAAAGAAAGTATGTAAAACAGGTCTGTATATTGAAGAAGGCTTTAAGGAAGCATTGTGGTATGTGGTCAATTGGTCTGGTAGCTGCATAATTTTCAGCTTGAGGCAGATTGAAGTAATTTTGAAGCAATGTCTTTAGATTAGGTTGCAGATGATGAAGAAATGGTGTTTGCAGATTAAATGATACGTGACAATGTGAAAACGTTAATCATAGGAGAGTTTGAATTTTGTGAAATAAACCAGGGATGTTAAGTCTGAAAAGTCACTTTTTATATTCTCCAGTGTTACATACTTCCACATTATCTATTTTATTTAGAAAACACACCCAAACCAAATAAAAAGCAAAAACCTGACATACTTTAGTCTCTAAAGAGTGGATGATAAGTACAAAAAAGAAAAAAATAGAGAATAAAATTTGTGAACTAGTAATATATATTTGGGAATTTTGTCTAAAGCTTTTTGTCTAGGCAGCTATGAAAAAAGTGAGGTTAAATACTAAAATTGTCTTTTAAAAGACATTATTCAACGCGTAACAATGCTTGTAAAAGACAAGTATGCTTCATGTTGAGAATTAATTCATGTTGGGCTGAATATACATTACAGACATGAAGCTCTAGGAAATCCTTTAATACTGGCAATGTTAGATGGTTGTGTACCACACTGTTCTCCCACAGAAGTACAGGCGCATTGTCTTATACTAAGCATTTTACGTTTTCGTTGTTACTGATTAGTTTCCGACTTAGTTCAGCTGAAACTCTGCTACTGGCACAAAGGCCTACTTTTTAGTTCTGGACCTCAGATCTTCTGTATTCTGTGTTGAATAGTCTTTAACTAAAACTCAGAAATTATTCAGGAAGTAGACGTGAATCCTGATCTGCCAACTGGGGGATGAAAGAGCATCCCTGCAGAGAAGGACCTGAATCAGTGGAGATATTGTCTGTTCTAAAACTAAAAATCAGTCACAAAATATTGTGTCATAACAGACTTGGGTTGAGCTATATTTTCCTACAGATAGCAGAGACACACAGTGAGTTTGTCTCCCAACACATTTTAACACAGAAAATATAACATTTTCCTATAGTTTTGACATTTTTTTCTGAAGTAGAACTAGATAAAGAAATATATTCTCTATTTGCGTATGCTAGTGAAGTTGTAAATTTTAATACTGGTCTAGGAAATGGAAGAAAACATCCTCAAAACATGTCATGCCACTCTTGTAAGAAATGGTGGTATTCAGTAAAGTCATGAGTAACAACAAGAAGTGCAATTAAAAAGATGTTATTGCTGCAGGTATCCTATACCACATGAACTCAAATAAAAATATTTGTATGTATGGAATTTCATTGGCAATGCTTTTGCTGACAACTGGTTTGAATGCTAAACAAAGAGAACAAAAAAATTATCTCTTTACTAATAGAAGAATTGACCAGGCAGGTTAGTAAGAACACCACACTGTTACCCCAGATTGGAAATCGGGACCTTCTCACTTGAAACATTAAAAAAATCCTCAAACTGAAAAAACTCAAAATATTACAATTATTAAAGTTTTCTTTATTTTCAGTCTGAAATTGAAATAGTTTTGTTACAAATGGAGCACACATTATCAGCTCTTACGTATAAGCTAAACCTGCAGGAATATATACCACTATCACCTGCTTGCTTATTTTAGAAACACTGATTCAGCCAGGTTTCTTAATTGCAGAGATACTATGGAAACTCTTACTATTGGGAAATGAAACATCTGCTGGAAGTTCTCATCTACTCTTGTTTGTCGTTCTGCTCAAATATTTTTATTTTTGTAAGAGGAAAACTTCTTTCTCTACTTTGGACATACACTGACTTCACAGTTCTGACCACACATCTTCTATACAACTGAAGGAAAATCTGTGTTTTACGAATCTGAACAAGTTTTGTTCAAGGACTTTGTTAACCATTTCAGTCACTACTCTTTGAAAGGTAAATAATTTTGAGCAAGTTACATGTGAAAACAGCACTCTCATGTAGGCTTTGCTTCAAGGAATATCTTCCAACCATGCAAACTCGGTATTTCAAGGTTTCGGACACATCCCACTGCGCAGTTGGCTTTTATCCATTTAATGACTTGTTGCGTCTTAATTAACTAATTGAAGAGCTGCTGACCTGTAATACTAACCTTCATTCCTCTGTGAGAAAAAATGTGTGTTCTCTCTCTATTATTCATTTCACTTTTGTCTTTGTGGGGAAAGACTTCTAGAAAAATTGCTGTGGTGTTTTACTAAGCTTTTCTGTGGCCTTCTGCAACTTACCACTAGTCCAGATAAGGGAGTTACATCATTGTTATGTAAGTGCCAAAATCCACGATGAAGTTTCCAAGGTCACTTTACAATTCATAGTGTCTGTAAGTGTATCAAGATGGCATATTTGAAAGAGTCAGCACAAATTAGGCATGCTGTTGCAAACTAATAGATGCTGTTTAGTGAACAGGCTCCATAAAAATTAAGGACCAGACTCTTATTTTCTTAGAAACTGTTGTTTCTTCATAAACAGAAAGAGTTTATTGACCATAAATTGCTGCTTAGTGTGATCTCCTGGTGGCAGTCTAATTCATAAGTAGGTAGTCCTTTCACTTTTTTCCTATTGGGCTGAACAGTAACAAAAATATTTTATGCAAATATTAGCTCTGTCAAAGCTCACGTAGTATGAATATCTCATGGGAAGTTTGAAAATCCTTTGTTATAAATGTGCAGTTCAAGACATTCAGTGGTAATCACTATTAATATGTCTGTTGATCAGCCTGACTATGAGTAATACTTTTTTTTTGAATTCTCAAAAAAAAGCAAAGAAAGGTCTCACAAAGAAAGAGAAACCAGTGTATGTTAGCTCTGTAAATATTTCCCATAAAGGCAGTAATAACCAGAGGTTAAGAATGGTTGATATTCTCCTCACTCGTGTGCAATTTGTTAGCATCTTTCAATGAAGAAGAGAACAAAAGTGTTAAAGCATAAAAACTATTCTGTTGATGCCATTTAAAATCTGACTTGAATAACCTTACACACTTTAATAGTGCTCTGGATATTCCCTTTTCAGTGGTATCGCCAGAAGAGTAACACGAAGAGCATAGCAGATCTGACCAAAGGCCATCAAGTCTGGTATCTTATCTAACTGGCTAATAGCAGATGCCTAGAAAAACTGTAGGAGTATAAGCATACTTTCCAAGATACACCTTCTTTCTTCTAGATATGTGCACTTGGGGAGCTTTCTAAGGCAGAGGTTTTATCTTTCCTTTTAAAATTGATTTTTTTTTCTTTTACTTATTTCACTTTTGCTACTGTCTTATTGCCTTCTTGTAGAAATGAGCTCCACTGTTTAGTTATGCACTAGGTGAAAATATATCTCCTTTTCTTTTGAATTTATCAGCAGAAAGAGAGCTTTAATTAATTAAAACACAGGAAAGAAAAACAACAGAAAACTTTTTCTAGCACTTGTAATGCTGTGGTCCTCTCCACTTTCCCCCTCAGCAGTCTATTTTGCCAGCTAGAAAACTTAAGTCTATTTAATCTTCCTGTGTGGAAGCTATTTCATACCTTCAGCGATCCTTATAGTTCTTATCTACACCTTTTCTGATACGATTGAAGGGTTGAACTTGTATATAGAACTTGGGTTAGACAGTGAGCCTGTGTAAGGCTTAATGACACCTTCTGTTTTTTTCCTCTAATTTTAATAATTTTAAACATTCTGTTCACTGTTTTGACTCATGGTTTTATTACTTCAACACCCCAGCACCTCTGTGATAGTTAATCTGAGTCCTAAAAGGTAGCTTAGAGCCCTTTGCTCCATTTGCAAAACTGGGCTTTGCTTGGACATGGCATTACTGTATCTCTGTCAACATGGAATTTCTCAGTATCACAAGGTCTTTCTACAGCTCTTCACATAGCCTTCCTGTAAAGCAAAGCAAGTGAAATGGCAGCTGAACTTCAATATCTGTTACATCCATCATGCCACTAAACAGCCAAAGAATCTGGAAACAGGTTTACCAAATACAGTAAAGAGTCAGAACTTTCCCTTGCACTTTCTTTGATTGCTAATTACACATACAGTATTTTGCCTTAGAAGCATAGAAATATCGAAGTAATTAATAGAGCATCATTAAGAAGATCAGATTCAAGAGTAAATAATAAAATGTCATTACTAAATAAGTATTTGAAAACTGAAGGAAAGAAGGAGGGGAGAACAGAAGGAGAGAGGAAGAAAGGTGTATCGTAGAAATGCATTGGAAATTCAACTAGTGTTATAGTTGATCTGATGTGATGTAGCTAGTGAAGACATGCCAGCTTGTATAAATTGAAAAGCTGCAAAGCCTGACACAAAGACAGTTGACTTGAAGAGGGCAATGATGAGATACATCAAAGATATTTAATAATATGCCTGTTTTGTTGATGACATTTTATTTTAGAAATGGCACCAAGAGGAGATTTGTGAAGTGCATGCGGGCGTGTCTCATGTGTCCAAGTGCTGCGACTGCAATGTGGCTACACTTTTATTTGTGACCTTTGACCTTCTTTTTCCTGGCTGTAGTTGCTTTAATAGCCTACAGGATCAACACTTTATATATGCAAACATTGAAAAATACCTGTTATATCAGATGGCAAGAATCACAAACAATATTTGCTTAAATTTTTAATAGTTTTTTTTTTATAATTAATGTGATTGTTCATCACCAAATTGTGATTATAAGCTGCAGAATGCAGTGAACCTTACATTTCTTTTCAAAGTATGCTAATACTTCAGATTTTTTTGTGACATTGTAAGGACATTGTTTGTATGGACTGGATGACTTCAGCTGACAACTATACCATGAATTATACAGCTTCTTCAAGTATAGGTTACAATGACACAAATATTTTAGTTGCTGTGATTTAGATGAAGCATGAAAGAGCATTTGGCTGTCTGTCCAGCAAGCAACTGTGGAAAATTTAATTTTACAGTCTCTGCCACAAAAGCCATATGTTCACTGTTTTCTATATACATATGATTATGTTCCACCCTGAATAAGGAAAGTTGCAGATAGGAAGGTAAACTGGGAGTCAGGTGTGCTAAGGGAATGCTAAAGAATTTCAGGAGTAAATAATACACCTGTAGTTTACTAACTAATGCAATGTGGATTGAAGTAATAATTTATCGTTGGTTGTATTAAAACTGTGGTGTTGGCAAGGTTTTTTACTCATAGAGACAAGAATAATTTTAAACTAATTAAAGCTTGTTTTATCATAACTGCTAATTAACTAGACACCTCAACTAAAATAAACACTTTTTAAAAATCACTGCTGTTTCCTCTGTCTTTTTGTGTTTTGTAACAGAAATGTGGCTGTCAGATGAGATTTAAGACAGCATGGCATAATGCAGTCTGACGTAACATGAGTGAAAGCTAACATTTTGCAGTCTTATCCTGCTCTTATTGATGGTCATGCGCAGTTTCCCAAAGGCATGTCCTCTTCTACTGAGCCATGCCAATCGCTTCTCTCTTAGATTTTGTCTCCTTCTGAAAGCAAGCCGAATATGTAATGAATCTGAGCCTGTGTGTACAGAGTTGATCCTTCTCTCACTGAAGTCTGTAAAGTCCTTGTCCTTGACTTCAGTGGGACACTTCAATAGTCAGATGCATTGTGTTATTTTTCAGAAAGGCTATGATCTCGGGATCAACCCCTGCCACCACCCATCACCCCCATATCTCAGCTATTTGAATTAAAGTTAGATTCCTTGATTATCACATATATCAATGCTTTTATTTTGTGCCTAGGGAAAAAACAGTCAATACTGTGTTTGTACCTTGCCCAGAAAGTTATTGGCACTAGAAGACTTATGGAGGAAGAGCCAGAATGATATCTCCCTTGAGTGGTAAATCAAAAATGTCCTAGAAAAACCCATCTCCATGTCGTTTCATGGAAGCAGTGACTATGAACATCAGAATAGCTTGCAGGTCTGAGGGCAATTCTGCACCACAGACCTGGCATGGGCATGGCAGATCAGCCTACATTTCACCCACCCTGGCACAGCCAGCTTTAGCAGTGCGAACATGCATAGCATCTACTTGCTGTGCTTCTTCTGGCTCTGTTTCCTGTCAGTCACACAGTCAGTGATGCAGATTGCTTTTTCTTTTGTACAGTATTTAATGTAAAATAAACATAATGGGTTATTGCTTGTAATATTTCTGCAAAGGGTAGATCTCTTCTACCTATTTCCAGTAGGCCTTAATCAAGGATTAAAAATCCCTTTGAGCAATCCAGTTCAGAACTAGTCCCTGAGATAGTGCTGCTTTGTTGTGGTGTTCAGGCAGTATGTGAGGGCAGAGGCTGGATGAAAAGGCCTGAAAGAATGTAAGTTCATTTTCTTCAATTTCTTGTGCTTCATCTTGGATAAATGGTTGAATATTTGGGTGATTTTTCAATTAGGTATTTCAAAACAGCATCCACCATAATTCTGTAAGAAAGAATTACACAGTATAGGCAAACCAGCTCTGAGAAATATAGTTGCATGAAATGTTGCATTGTTAGGAGAAATAATTTCTTTAATTATGTAATATTATAAATATCCTCTTACATGTTGTACAGTTCCAATTTGTACTATCATCTAAGTTTCTTAATTTAATTGAATTAAATTCATTGTCTAAACTTTTATTTGTATAGCCTATCTGAATCATGTGCATGGGCTGAATGTGTTTAACACTATTTAGAAAATGTTATTCTAATCAGCTGTACCTTAAATCAAACATTAATTGCTTTTTTGTAACAATTCACAACATTACTTGTCATTACATACAATTCTAAATAATTGCTTGAGATATAAACAGTGGAAAGCATAAAACTGAAGCATTGTATTTATTATGGGAGAAATAAATCTTATGTAGCTACAGAAAAATATCTTATTCTTTAGTCATTTACTCCAGTATGAACAAGGTGCACCAAATCAGACTGGCAGCATTTTGGCACCCATTTGAATTGGGTGAATCACGCCTATATTTACTCACACAATTGTGTTTGTTATTGATGCTGCAAGACGGTGGTTTGCTACTTCGGTCTGAGTTTTGCTGTGCATAAATGTCAGCTACTAACATCATGACTCAGGCACCGAAGCTGCATCACCCTCCATTCCATCACATGGCCCCATTAAAATCCATAATTACTTTAATACTGTGCAAACGTATCAGTAAGATACAAAACATAAGGTACTAAATTTCCTGTGCTTAAGATTATTAGAACACATCATTTCAGTTCCAGTCATGAATGTCTCAGGCAGATGTACTTTGAATTTATAATCCTCAGGAAATATGTGTCTGTTGCGTCATTCCCACCCTGGTAGCATGAGTCAATGTCATGGATTGTATATGTTTTGTGTGTGTAACTTTATTAGCATCAAAAGTGCAATGAAATTCATGCAATGAAATTCATATTTTACGCATGCGGGTGTTGTCATGCTAGCTATATTTTGTTTATATTCAACTTTGCTAATGCTGTAATGTTGTTTGCTATGTTATATTGCTATTTTTTCATGGGAGAATTCTTTCTTTTATGTTTATCACATAGGGCAGTAGTGCCCATATTCTGATTTATATAAAATAGAAATATAAATAATCGCAATTGCGTGTATGGAAATAGTATAGCTGTCAGAACAAATGTTTCATCATTTCTTGCAGTAGATCCATAAGATTTAATATTTTGTGTGTGAAAGCTAAAATTCTTCCTGCAAAATGCATTTGTATTAACAAAGGTGATTTTTTTAACACTAAAATCTAATGCAATGTCATCTGATCTTTCTAAATTGAATTCTTAAAACAATTTTTCCATCATTGAATATGAAACTTGTCTAATGACTATTGAAGTATTTATTGCCACTCATTCTCTTTCCTCAATTTTGTGACTTAGCAGTCTGATTTGGAAGATAGTATTTGTCCTTCTCAGTTGATGTCAGTTGACTCTGCACTGGTAATTAACGCACACTGAATGAAAAGGTTCTGTTTTAAATGCAAAGAAAGCATGAGTTAAAGTAGCAGAGATGAACAGATTTGAAATGTTTTCTGAACTGATTCTCTGGTCACACACAGAGAAAAAAATGCTGGAAATCCTGCTGGATAACAGAAGTGCTGTACAGAGCAAAAACTGCCAGGGAAGAAAAGGTAGTTAAAGCAGATGATGCTCATGGAGCAGTTAAAATGAGACAAGTGGATTTTTCCCAGCTTTCAGTACCTTGCTTTTTGACAATATGCTCTTTTAGTAATAGTATAAAACCAAACTGCTTGAACTGCGTTCCACTTCTCAGCCTGATGATGTAGGCATCCAGTGACAAAGATGGCAATAAAAAAAACTGCTGTAAGATCCTGATATGTGAGCAAGGCTGTCAGTGAAGTGGTCTGGGAGAGTGGCATCAATAAAAAATGAAAGTCAAAGTAAAAATACTGAAGTGATGAGATTTGGTACAGACAGTTACCCTGTATGTTGCAGGAGTCTGGCAGAAGGGAAATAAAGGAGTCCTCAGAGTAGTTTGCCTGCAGTTAAGTTGCTCTTATTCCAGTGAAATGCAGAAAAGCATTTGGATTATTTCTTAGTATTTCACAATGAAATCAGCACTTTTCTTTTATTTACCTGAGCTATACCATACTCTCTCATTCTACCAGCTGTTGCTAAGCAACTGTAACAGTAATAGTGATGTTTACCTAAAGCCTCTATTTATTTTACTTTATTTTAGAATAGTAAACAAATAAATTCCACCCTGTCCTCAGTGATCTCCATCTGCAGAATGAGTTTGCATCTATGAATAATAGTCTTTTTTTTTAACAGACACTGCATTTGTTTGTAGCTTAATGTTTTACAATACAGGATCTTATCCTCCATAAAATAACTTTTTTTAACATCATCTCCTATGTATTTCAAATCTGGTGTACAACATGCAGTGTTTTCTTCTTTTTAATGCATTTTCTTTCTTTCATTTTGAAGAATCTTAAAAACAATTGGATTAAATGCAAAGGAAGAACAAAAAGAATCTGGAGAACTTCGCTTTACTGGGCTAAAATCATTACTTTTGAAGGAAAGGGGATAAAACAACTTCATATAATCTAGTTGCTTTTAACTAAGAACTTACAGTGTTGTCAGAAGGAAGGACTGTCAAGCTGTAGCCTTGAGAGAGTGATTATGGCATTTTTGGGTTTTTGTCTCTAGTCAGTGGCACTGAATTGATGGTGTTTTAGACTGGATTAAAAAAAAATTAAAAGGCCTTTAAAAAATATTTTCCTGCAGAGAAACATATTTTGCTCATTTTATTTCCCCATTAACTTATGTGAATACTGATTTATTGGCCTTTTTGGATATTCCAGTATTGAAAAGGGAACATGAAATATCTTTTTCTCAATTTGTAATGGCAACATAATTTGCCTGATGTATAATATAATATGTGTTTCAGCATTGAGAACTTCATTAAAATAAAGGAAAAACTTCCATATACCAGCAATTAAGATGTTTTGCTCTGGTACACAGCAAAGCTACCATTATTGCAGGATTTGTTTCAGAACTTCTTGCTGAATAGTAATATTAATCTTTAACCTTCAGGACAATTTAATTTCAGTTCGGTGCTGGATAAAGACTTAAATATACATAGGAAATTGTGCACAAAGCTATTGCCTGGCTTTTAGAGTACTAATCTAAGACTTTAAAAACACTAGCTTTTCTGTTTCATCAACACAATCAATGAATATATATCCTGCAGCTAGAAGTAAGGTCTGAATTTAAAATGTTTTATTGACTGATGAAGTTGCAGTTACTTTGCAGATGCTTACATCAGAATTTAAGGTTATTACATACATTGTAGCATTTATCAATTGTTCACCTCATGTAAGATGGACGTAGAGAAGGTCCTAGGCTGGTCGCAGACAAAAATTGTGGGGTTTGAATGGATCTGTATATAAAGGAAATAAATCTAAAATTTGCAATTTAGCTGCCATTTTTTTAGTTTTAGCTGCAATGCTCCAGAATATTTAACGATTTAGAGGCAATTGACAGTGTTGAGAAGGGTTGAATTCGGCAGCCGACAGAGGTGAGGCTGCCCGAGATGCAAGCAGAAGCAAGGCTGAGCAAAATTTCCTGGTAGGCACACACGCATAGAGCACACGTATGCACCACATCCGTATGTATACATGCAACCAAATACACAGATTAACAGAGGCAGACACAGTCAGCAATTAACATGAACTCAGGCAGCACCAGTGGCCTCGTCCTGTATCCCCTCTCTGTCTGAGCTGGTTGGAGGTCCACCCAGCCACACATAGAGCTGACCACAACTCCCCTGGTGCCCTGTAGCCATCCCCCATGGTGTCATCCTTGGGGAAACCCTCCTGGCTTCTCCTTCACGCCACCTGCTTGCCAGCTCATCTGGATGGACCACAGCCAGCGCTTGCACACTCACTTTGCACACCTGCGCTGCAGACATACAGGCTGTGGTCCTGGTCCCACTTGAGGCTGACACTGGTTGTCACTCACTGGGGTCTCCCAGGTCACTGGCCCTCAGGCACACACACCCTCTGGCCCATGGTCCAGCCCAGCTGCTGGCACCCCAACCCACACTTGCGCAGGCTGTGGGTAAACAGCCAGACAGGCCACCATTTACACATGGAACTCTCTGTTTATCCCCTTTACACCTCTGTTTTCCCACAGTTGTTCCCACCTCTTGTTTTTTCCCTAAACATCCCATAGTAAGTCTTAGGCAATCCCAAAATGCTCTTCCTTGGCATTCTGTAATATGTCCCACACCCCAGGCAGCAAACCTCCCAGTCTAGCAAGGGATTTTGAGATCCACTGGGGATGAGCTGGGGCAGAGTGGTGCTTGGGCTTCACCAGCTGCTGTTGTCTCTCTATGCTTCTTTGTGGCTGCACAAATGAGCTTTCTATCATATAACTTAACAGATTGTTACTAATTATTTTAGATCAAATTAGTTTTAAACAATTTCTCACTAATTTTCTTGAAATGAACTAGTTTTGCCCACATCTTGCAAGAACATAACATCATGAGTAAATTTACACTGTTCTTATTTTGCATTGGGCTGGAACTGTCTTAAATATGTTTAAATATCTGTAGTACTGAAGCGTTGCAGCACCAGTTCTCCCTGACATTGAAAGATGATGGCAGCTACAGTAAGCAGGCACTGGTGCAGTGCAGGTGTGAGATCTTTGACCTGTCACTGCTGACCAGGGCCTGCTTCAGTTTTACCAGCAAAGATGGTAGCGTGCAGTTGTGAATAAATTTCAGTGGTACCTTAATTAAAAGGAACTTGATACTTTCAAATTTGATTAATCAATTGGAAAGTGTCTTTAAATGCGGGTGTGAGGTTTACTTTAGAATTGATTTTTAAAGGACTCTTGAAGTAGCCAAACGCTGTTTCAAACAGTCCTCAGAAAATAGCGCCTTTTCCTCTCTGGATATTTTTAAATTTCTGTTCTTAATTGAAGTTGATTTAGGAAATAACAATTTTATTATGTAGTAACATTGTCAGAAGATGGCTTTGGGATATGTTAATGAGGAAGAAGCAATAAAGGCCCAATGCAGAACGCAGCCAGTCTGTGGCAGGGGCTTGTGCGGACCAGCAGGCCTCAGCGGAGGTGGGAGGTACTGAGAGCTTACAGTGGACATCAACAACGAGAAAATATGAAGGTAGCATATGATAACACGAAAGAAAATAAAAAGGGTGGTTGCAGCAAGGTGTGCAACCACCTATTTATGTCTTAGATGTGTCTACTGCTCAACTGATGGCGGCAACAGTTTATATCTGTAGTTACCTGTTATAGTTCAAAAAGAAATCTTTTTTGTTCGATGTATGTGTAACACATCTTTGTACTATCAGGAACATCTGTTTTGTACCTTGCTTGTTAAAAGTCGTATTTGCAAAACTGCTGCCATCATGGGCTTTGCTGCTCAAAGTCATTTAAGTTAAATGTCTAATACTTATTGCAGTACCAAAGTTCCTGCATTTGTGCATGTATATGAGTTAGAGGAGTCATAATAGTAAACGTGAGGTGCTCTGGGGATGTGTGAGATGTGTGTTTGAATTTTCTGTGCAGAAGAGAGAATTTAAAATCTGTGAGGGCTCTAACCATCAACTCTTATAATTATGACCTCACAAATAAGGATAAAAAAGTCAGGGACTCATCCTGCTAAATATGCAAAGAAAGTTATTAGTGCTGTCTTGTGCAGACTGCCAAAGTGAGCTAATCCCCAGACAAGGTAGGTGAACGCATGTCCATCAGCGAGATCCCAGTAAGATTTAGGGGCTGCTGGGCCCCCTTTGAAGGCTTTCCTGGAAAACAACATTAGTGTCTGAGAATATTGCAGGCCAACAGTGTAAAGCTAAATTTATTCCTCTTTTGAACACAGCTGGAGCATGTAGTCTGCAAGAGAGCCTTGCTGGGCCAATAGTAGTTCAGAATACAAAGGGAAGATTAACAAAGACCTCAGAAAATATATGTTTTGTAATTCCCATTCCTGAACTGTTGTTTGTGGAAAATTCCTCAATGCATCTGTTTACAGTTGAAAAATTGGTAGAACAGGTTATGGAACAAACAAAATAAACTGTAGTGTCACAAGCACCATGTGTTATCAGGGGTTCAAAAGACACTCAAGGAAAAACATTCTTCACTGCTAATATAATGTCCAGCTTCAATTCATCTGAGATGCCCATATTTAGAAGGGACAGAGGGGAGTCAAGGAACTAAAAACTGGAACACCTGACACTTGTTATATAATATAACAAGTTATATAATTTAATATAGGAAACTATATTAAAGAAAACAATCAGTTGGTACATGGTTAAATGTGATATTTTGAAGAAGAATCAAGGATTTATTTTAAAAATATATGCTTTTCAAATCTGTTGAAGTTCTCTGAACAAGTCAGCCTTCATGTGGATAAAGGTGATCAGAATTCCAAAAGACATTGAAAAAGGCTCACCAGTAGAGACTATAAAGGAAACAAATCAGATAGGGCATGTTGGCTAAAATTTGTATCTTGGGGATAGAAAATGGCCAGTTTTTACAATGAAAGGAGTCACCATGGCATCCCAGACGGATCTGTGCTGCCATCTGTGTTGTTCAGCACAGTCATAAATGATCTGCAAAAGGGTTAAGTAGTGAAGTGACCATGATGATAGGAAGTTGTGAGGTAATGAAGATGAGGATCAATTGTGAAGAATTACAAAAAAGGCCTTATATGACCAAGTAAGGGGATGCTGAAGTAGTTGATGAAATTCGGAGTAGACAAATGTGATGTAATGTGCATAGCTACAAACTGTAGGAAATCTACAGGGGTAAAAAACTAACATAATAAATCTGAATTTTCAATGTAAAATGACAGACTCTGCCTCACTGTAATTCTGGAGGAAAGGAATCTTGGTTATAATACATAGTCCTATAAAATGTCAAGCTAATGCTTATGTTAGCAAAAGAACAGACCAAAGTAGTGGAAGAGCAGAAAAGGTATTAAAAATATCACTGTCTAAATTACATGTATACATTTTCAATATTAAAAGAAGTTCTGGTATCCCTATCTCATGAAGGGTATAAGAAAGCAGCAAAAGGTTCAGAGAAAAGTGATAAAATGGCTTCAGTACAAAGAACAGTGATATATAGTAGAGCTTTTGAACTTGGAAAAAGAAGTCTGTGACATGATAAAGGTCAGTAAGATGGTAAGTGGCATAGAAAGCATCAGTAAGACTCATCTGTATGTTCGCTTTTCATACAAAAACTTAGTGGGGCATCAAATGAATGTAACAGATGGTAGCTGCTGAACAAACACAAAGAAAGGCTTTTCAAGTCTTATGATTCCCTCTACAATATGTTAAAGATCCTAGAAGTTCGTATAGACTCAGAGGATGGCTGCGTGAGTTCATGGAAAAGAAATCTATCAAGGGCTATTAAAGAGAAAGATGAGGCTACTGGAATGTGTGAAATCCCTGAGATGCAGATCTTGAAGGGGAGGGGAGTTTTCTTGCAGAGTCCTTCCTAGGTACCTCCTTTGGCCTGCTGTTGGAGAAAAGATACTGAACTCATTGAGCCTTTGATCTGGCTGAGCACAGCTGTTCTCATTTACTTATTAAACTGACTGATAAAACTGTAACTCATATTAGAATCTACTTTAAAGAATGAAGGAAATACTATTTTACTAGGCATCTCATCCTAGCCTCACTACTAGTTGCTCCGTTCCTCTGTAGCTGCAGAGTGGAAGTTGCAACTTATAGTCACACAGGAATAGATGTGATTTACTGTTCATTATCATGGTTCAAAATATCTTTAGCATCACTGACTTTACTATAGTTTTGGCACACTTTATAGTTCCCTTGTTCAAAATGCATGTAACTTGCAAAAAATGCTTTCTATATAAATATGTGTATATATGTATATGTATATTCATCTGTAAATATGTATAAATATATCAGTCTTCCACAGAATACCATATGAATTACAAGAAGAGAAGTGGTTGTTTTGTTGCTTGTTTCTTATATAAGCATTTGAAACTAGCAGAAAAATAAAATAAATGAGTCTGTACTTTGCTAGTTCTAATCATTAGATACTGGTAAATGGGAGTGGAGGTGGAAGATGTAATAAACAGTCATGGTAAATATAAAGGTCATGGAAAAAATAAGTCCAATTTTTAGAAGATATTTCATAAGTTTGTATTTTGTGAGGTTTATTCAAAATCTTTTGGCAAAGCAGTACTTAAATTCTACTGATTTTTAGTGATTCTGCCTCCCATTTGACCTGAGCATTTAAGGCAAAATTGCAGTGTTTTGATTTTCCTTAGTAAGCTCTCATTTAGGGGTCACAACTGAGAAATGTTGCGCCTGAGCAGGTGCAAATAGGGGTAATATGGGATATGCAAAGAACCTTTCTAAGATAAAATAAGGCTGAAATCAGTGTAAATAATTTTCAGCTACAAGCCAAGAACATCAGTTTTCTTAAATTACACTTTTTATATCATGAAGTTAAAATAGCTGTCCTGAAATATCTTCTCACAGACAACATATGACAGAAAATTAATGCTAACAGCATAGTTTATATTCACATAAACAACGATGTGGTGTCATACTAATAAAATTTTGGCAGCCTAATACACCTTTAATATTAAGATAATTCAGTGTACTGATACTGTACTCCATCAATGACTGCATGTCTTCTGAAAAATAGCAATATTTATTTTTTTATTTGAAACAAGAGTCAGAGCTAAAGTGAATCGTATGGCCAAATCTTCTTAGGCTGTATTCAGTTGTATTCAGCCTGCATTTTCTTGCACTCAGCCCAGCAGAACGACTTAAACTTTGCTGATATTAATATTTCTATATTATTTTCTTGTCAGTGTATTCAGTTTCTTTACTTTGTTGACACTTTCTGCTACTAAGGCACCCATAAGAAACAAAATATTCTTAATTAATCTCATCAGTGTCCTTTTACTGGTCTGTGATGTCTCTGCAGTCAGAAGCTGCATTTTCTGTATGATACTGCATTGCCAACTCCTATCTAGTTTTCCTGCCACCTGCACCTATAGGTCTCTTTACTCCTGTTCTCCAAGTATATCCTCCTACTGAATCTCTCTTAAGCAATTTGATGCCGAGTTTACTCTTTGGCAGAGGTGTAACATTTGACAGTTCTGAAGGCTTTTTAGACTTACATATATTGACAAAATAGTTATTATACAGGTAGCAGCTGATCCTTTTTTTCCTCAGTGCTGCTCTGTTAACATGCTTTATGTGTTAATCAGGCGGGGACACACTTAGAAAGATGTCAGTTTTCTGGACCTGCACAGCTCTTAAAGTCTCATTGAGTATTGCTTAGTTCAGAAGCAAGATCCTCTTTGCAATTGTTAGTGTGCGGCAATGAGATTGCCAGGAGTTAACTGTGTATTAAATTTCTTCTAGGATTTTTTGGGGGGGTTTTTACTGAAAACTAAGTAAATAAGTTTGTATTTATATACATGCACATAAAATTAAAAGCAAACCTAAACAGCATTTTACAGTAATCCTTTTTTTTTCCTTTTTCCTTTATGATTCTCCTTTGCCTCATGTTTCTTGGGTACAAAGTGAATAGGCAGCATGTTTATGAATAGTTTCAGAACTGGAAAGATGTATATACAGGAGAGCAAAAGCAAACTGGAGAAAGAAAGGACTACGGGTGCTGTGAAATGCTTAAGTTAGAGAGGTAGGATATTGACTTCCTCATTTATCATTAGAGTTTGTTTATTTTCCAAGACAATAATGCACAATAACTTGAATCTACATTAAGGAGTACAAAACACCTTTTGGAATAAAACTGGGAGCAATCACTGACAGCTGCAGAAACTTCTGCGAGTAGGCAGCAAGTGCCTCTGTAAGGAAGCTGCTGAGTTACGGCTATTTTAAGATGGGAGGGCTCTCTTACTACCTCAGCAATATTCAGTTTTACCTTAAGCCAGCTGTAGGGTTCCCTAAGAGATTGAGGAGGTAATTTGTCTCCTTGGAAGTTAGAAATGTGGTTAACATATTGTATTTACATATGCAATTACATATGGTGTATTATGTTCTTTATACACTAGAATTACAAATTCCTGCTCCTAAAAGGTGGTTCTGTCTGATAGATTTTAGGTGAATTGCTAACTTGCACTTGATAGCTCTTATCTTTCAAAGCAACACTTTCACAAGTACCTTGTTAGAATATTAGGATTGTGAGCTGTCACTTTAATTTTCCTTTTCTGTTTTCAGAACATTATTTCTGTAGTAACTTAATTATTTTAAATCATTTGTGACACTTGTATGACATTCCCCCTGTGGTTGTAGGTAGAGGAATACCATGCAAAGCATCTTCAAGAATGCTGAGAAGTTACAGTGAACAGTACATAGCTGAAACTTTCATGCTAAGTTTATGGTGTAATAGGTTCCTTCTTCAGGAATGTTTAATAATACCAATGTTTTATTAAAGTAATGTGAATCAATTGGTAGATATACTAGAGAAGATTTGTACTTTAAAGGCCTTCTGAATCCCCATAGCCTTTTCATTAGTGTTTTTGTTATATTTGAAATTTAGTGGAAAATTATTACTTATTAATTCTTCAGTTTTAACAGCAAATCCCTTTTATTAAATCTATTTTATTAAGATTTAGAAACCTCCCACAAGCATTTGACAGCACTGCTCTGAAAGATTCAGTCTCAGAGACCTACTGCTGGGAAGTTAAAAATAAAATTGCAGCCTGAAATACTTTTCTGTCTTAGGCATAACAATAAAATGCTGGGATTATACTTGTTCTGGAGTGCTTAAAATGCATGTAATGATCCAAGCGTTACAGTGCACAGAATGTCCTTAAACTTTTCTCTGTTCAAATATTTCATTAACGCTTCTTTCCAGCTCTGAGCCAGTACAACTGTCGTGTGTAGGATTAACAAAATCAAGTAAGAAATTAGCAAGAGTGTGCAGTGTAAGTCAAGGTTTCTTGCTGAGGACTTCCAGCTAATGAGCTACCATACCCTCCCACGGTCTGTAGGATGTACAAACCAGACGCTGATGCCTGCTGAGTAACCCCTTAGTGTTATTTTTTAAGAATACTTTAAAAAAACCAACAAAAAGCTTTCCTGATCACAGTATACATTGCACTAAAAATGTTATACTGCAGAAATTTTGTTGTGCTTTCCAAGTATAAAAATCTTAATGTTGGTTGCAAGAGAATGCATGATAAATGTGTGTCTACATTTTGCTCTCCACTTTGAAAGTATGTTTCAGAACAGCAGAAACTCTAATACTTTAGATATAAAAACTTTATAAATGGCATTCACCAAAAAGCTCTGAACACTCTATGGCATTAAAACTGTCAGTCTGTTGAATTCATGGCATCAAGGCTAATGCTTAAATTTCACATTTGGATGAGTAAGTCCTACATTGTTAATACTACAAACCTCAAATAATGATTCATTGCATAAAAAGATGGTAGGGGTCTCAGAAAATCCAGAGATGGGGGTTTTGAGTCCAGAAGGAAGAATGGTATAAATGCAATTTTATGTGGTGGTTGTAATCTAGAAAAAGTATTATAAAATGTAGTTTACATATAGTTACTCATGTAAGAATATATATTAGGGGAGATGACAAACACCAAAATACATATTTTCCTTTTTTTTTTTCAGGTCAGAACTGTGGAGGCTTAGTACAGGGACCAAATGGTACTATAGAAAGTCCTGGATTTCCTCATGGTTATCCAAATTATGCCAACTGCACGTGGATCATTATCACAGGAGAACGTAACAGGATACAATTGTCATTTCACACCTTTGCCCTTGAGGAAGATTTTGATATTTTGTCAATTTATGATGGACAGCCACAGCAAGGCAATTTAAAAGTGAGGTAAGGTACCTTTTTTCTTTCTTAATTTCTGTCTGTCTGTGTCTCTTTCTCTCCTGAGTAGATGTTCTGATAATATGCTACGATTACATTGTGTTTCCTTAGTTCTTCCCCATCCAAGGGGATAGCAGTGCCCCAGGCTCTCAAGCAAAACATGTTAATCCAAGTTTCAGATCTTTATGGCCCTAGCTTGTGTACCAGCAGCATCAGTTGTACTTAAAATTTGCACAGTTCATAGTCAGCTTTAGTAAAGGTCTTGAGCACAGGAATATTGCAGTAGTTTATATTTATTTATCTGTTCCCCAGTGGAATCCAGATTTGGCCCAGGGAACCTTTCCTGAAGGCATCTTTCCCCAGTTTTTGAAGGAACTCTTACTGAGATCATGCTTTACTTTCCTACCATGCCTACAATATTTGAATCAGAGGATGGATATGCTGCTTCTGCTAACAGTGCCCAGGGTCTCTCACCAAATGTGGCACAGAAGTGGTGGGCAATGCAGTAATTTGTGAGAGGCACAATCTCATTAGTGAGTGTTAGGCAACCTCTGGAAATACTTATCAGATTAAATCCTTCAGGTGACTGTTGCCTGCCTCGCAGATAAGTTGAGCTGTAAATTGTTTGACTTCGCCAAAATTGAAATTCTTCTGTCTGTAAGTAAATACAATTACTAAGCAATTGGGGACATTTAAAGGTGAGAAACTAGGGTGTCTTATATGTCCAAATATAACTGAGGTTACAAAGAGGCTTTGTGGGAGCTTTTTGATCTTGAAGCTTTCACAACTTCTTATTTAGGTGCATTAATTTCATTGGTGTCTCTTTTTGGGTTTCTCGGTCATTTGCTAGATCTGGACTGCAGAGCTGGAAAGCAAACATTGCTCTCAGTGCTGCTTTGTCATTTTCTGTTCAAGTGTGAGATTTATGGAACAATGTAAAACATTGCTGTCACTTCTGTTGTCCGATTACCCTTTTACATGCTGCTGATTTATCTTATACTGCTAAAACAAATGTGGGAACATCACCAATTTGTTCCACATTTTAGTGGGTATCATCACGTATTTTTGACAAGAACAATGTTCTGATTGATTGTTGACTCAGTTGAAAAGTTCTGAAAACTGTGGAAGATAGTACACAGCTACAGATGCTTCAGTTGCACAGTATATGTACTCCATTTGCTGTACTTAATTGACCTTTAGTATTTGTATCCCCTTTATACAAGGATTAATATTCCTTTTTCAGTCAAATGCTTTTATTATCAATAGCTAAAATACCTGCTTGTTTTGCATTAATGTGTTAGGAGACAGTTGTTTCAAGGAAGAGCACCAACGGTTTTTCTGTGGGTATAAGCGTAGAAGACAGAAATTTCAAAGTATGATCTTGATCCCACTGAAGTAATTGTAATTGCCACTTCAGTAAAACGAGGATTTCATTGCCAACTTCCAACAGTGAAACAGATAATGTACTTATCCTTGCTCGTATTTGCCAGTTAGTTACCTTCATAAATGGTATTATAAGGAAAAAAAACATTTGTTGGCTTTGCAGAATGCAGAGGTTAAAAAAGCAGAATTTGAATGACAGGTTTCTATTGACATGTCTCATACCCTGTGACATACCCTTTGTTGCACAAAGCAAATTCACAGGTGTACCCCTCTGCAATTACACATTTCAAGACAATTCACTCAGCAGATACTGGAAAATTATAGTCTTGGGTTTTTTAGCTGACAGCATGCAAATGCAAGAGAGCATCTTGGAACTTCTGCTTCAGGGTATGCTTTTTTTAGTAGATTAAAATACTCTACTAGATTTTGAGTAACTATATTTCTTTAGCCATCATGCAAAATCTGAAGGTTTTCCTTAAAAATAGCTGTGTAACTATATAGCTCTCACAAACTGTAATAATTAAGAAATATACATCCCGTATTTTCTGTAGTATTTTTCAGCTGTGAAAGCAAAATTGCATAAAAATCAATAGTACATTCAACTAGTTTACTGTGCTGCCTGAAGGACCTTTTTATATGCTAAATGTGGACCAGAATACTTTCACTACATATTGACTGTAAAATCCAAGAAAATAAAAACATATATAAAATATATCGAAATTATAAGGGAAAGGAACACATTGTTTAAGCTGTTTGTGTGAAGGAAGAGAAGAGAAATAGGTATTTGTAAGATGTAGATGAACTTCTTCAGTTAATGCATTATTAAAGCATATACTGATTTAAGGGATAAATTACACAGGGTAGCAATCATAAGTTACTGTAAACTATATTATGAGGAGGTTGAGAACTAAGATAGTAGCAGGAAAAACAATGTAAACAAAAAATAACGTGCTAAAAAGTGCTATTTTACATTTTCCTATTTTTCTAGATGAAACTCAACTAGCATTGAGTCATTCTGTATAATTACTGAGATCTGCAGTCCAAAACTGTCCTCAAAAAGATTACTACAGCTACTTTATTTGTATCACTGCAAGGTTCATAGAACATAAAACAGGACTTGATATATCTATGTGTATATATATGTATCTATAAAAAAGAGGAAAAGTGAAATTTCAAGTCTAATGCCACCTATTACAATAATGCTTTGTAGGTTATTGTAGTCTTAATTGTATAAACAAACATAAAGTTAGATCATTATTTTCATCATATATTAGAAACAAACCAGATGTCTCTGTTACCAAAAAAAAAAAA
>NW_010186991.1:0-1382 GCF_000695765.1 Mesitornis unicolor | reverse complement strand
GCAGGACCCGTCTCCTGAAGATCAAAACTTTTCTTTGAGACCAAAGACCAAGGTTCTTCTTTGCAGGAGGTCTCAGATCAGGGATTTATGTTTAAAGTGTGGTAGGAGCTGGTTTTGTTGGAACTGGGAACTTTTAAATTCCACTTTTAAACAGGAATCTTCTTTCTAAAATGCGGAATTAGCATTTTTACAGCTGTTCAAACCAGTTACAGTCTTCTGTAAAAGATCATCTCTCCTGGATTACTCAGGGATAACTTCACCAAGTGGTGGTGGATTTAACAGTTGGACTCGATGACCTAAAAGGTCTTTTCCAACCCAAATATTTCTGTGATTCTGAGAGTTGCCCTTCGGAAACCTCTTGCAATTTTCGGCCTTCATGGAGCATGGAAGCTGTTATCACCCCTTGGCATCAGTGACAAAATAGTTTGCAAATGATTGTAGACACTTTTTAGGAAAACTGTGAGATTTTGGAAGAAAAGGGATCCGAGCACCGCAGGAGCACAGAGCTGTGTAAATAATGATGTATGTGACCTTTGGCTGGCAACCAAATTTGCCCTAATGAGAGACACCGAATATTTGGAGAATGTGGATGCTGTTCCAGAAATTCGGGTGTTCATGAGGTTCACGTTCAGCTGGCGAGGGAGGAATGAAGTGGGATCTAATCTACATCAGGAAGCCATTAAAAACTAATCTAAAGTGTGCGCTTACGGCCGTTAATGACTTGAGAAGTTTTTGGACATAAATCTAATGGTTGCTTTGGCAAACTGTGGATTAATTGGGCAAAATTAATCGGGTACCTGGGGTGCTGGGTTGTGTGTGGATAGGAAAAAAAGCTTTGGATTTTGGTTTGGGGGTTTTACTTTCTCCCATTTCTCCCATTCTCACTGCTTTCAGGCTGCAAAAGAGGGGTCCTGCTTGCGTCTACTGGTGGTGATGACTGAAGAACCCTTGGAAAGAGCCCTTCTGCTAAAGAAATTTCAGATTTATGCCCTGTGCAGGATTCAGCAGCAGGTTTGGTGTTCCCCAGAGCTGGTGATGGCCAAGCCGTGGCAATGGAGGGATTTTGACGTGGGTGTTTTCCACTCCTGGAGTGGTCCTGCTTGGTCTTTGCTACCAACAAAGCACTGTTACGGCTTCACAGCCCTTGTGACGTCTTGAGCTGGTGCAGAATGACAGCAGTTTGTATAAATAGCAAAATTAGGGACCTCTGGGCTTTGCGTTGCGCTGAGTTGGGTGAATGAAGAACCAGTGATGGTGTAGGAGATGTATGGCAGCTTGAGCATTCATGGATATATGAGACTGCTGGAAAAAGTTCTTTTGTAGGTGGTGTTGAACCCATAAATACAACTTTACCTTTTCATAGTTGCTGGGGAACACATTAA
>NW_010186990.1:0-1113 GCF_000695765.1 Mesitornis unicolor | reverse complement strand
TGAAATGAGGCTTTGCACTTTCCAATGAGGCACAATCCTTCCAAAAATGGTGGAAAATTAACAAAAAAATGGGGTAGAAATGAATAAAGAATGTGAGAATTTTAACAAAAAATGGGAAGAAAATAGAAGTAAAATAAGCGGAAAGCCAAAAAACCCAGGGGAAAAACTACAGAAATTTCAGAAAAAAATGAACAAAAATGGGGGAAAATCAAAGAAAAAATGGGGAAAAAAGTTAACAAAATTGAGGAAAATGAAGAGAAAAGCATGCACCCAATGTGGCAGTGATCCCCCCTGTCCCTCACTCCCCATTTTCATGTCCAGCGCCCCCCAAACCCCTCTGGGCACTCTTCAGCCCTCCTGACCTGGGGGTGGCACCTCCTTTAGGAAACCCAGGGTTGATAAGAACAAGGCGAAAAAAAGTGGATTTGGGTAAAATTTGTGCTCATCTTCTCGAATCGATGCTGGATATCTTTCAGGGCCTGGAGGTCCCTGCAAAGCAACACAGGGGATTTAACATGGGCTAATTAAGGCACTAATTAAGGTGCTAATTAATGCACTGATGGGCTCAAAACTAAAATGCATCACATCTTAAAATAACATCATTATAGCATTTCACAAGCTCCTTTCCTACGTACCTTAGCTCAACATCTATCTTTTTCTGCTTATGCCCACCAAAAATTTATTTTCATCACTTCCCTGGTCACGTTTCCAATGCAACGCACATCCTTGTAGCAACAGAACAGGTGCTATTTTTGCTAAGGGTTGCTCCCTGCATTCAGTTCTTCAGAACCCATAAACTCAAGAAGGAAAAATAAACAATGCTGCTCTGCTGTCTGACTTTATTTGCTTTCTGGGGTTTGGCCCCCTCCCCTTTCCCAGGGGATTGTGGGAAGGGTGGTGGGTGGGGCTCCGGCTATTTCAGCCACAGCCTCTGCCAAGGGAGATCATTCAGTCTTTAGGCTTCTCTGGTATCAGTGCTTTGGTTCCCCCTCAGTTGAGGGTAGCTTTTAGCTGGTCCAGTTCTCTATACAGGCTTATGCTGATATTCAGAGGGGTTTTTAATTTTTTTTATTATTTTATTATGTTATGGTTTAAGGGTTACCAGCGTGAAAG
>NW_010186989.1:0-218 GCF_000695765.1 Mesitornis unicolor | reverse complement strand
CGTGGGGTGGGGGCACAGGGGGACCCCAGGGTGCCCCCATTAGTTCTGGGCACCCTCGAGCTCCTGCATGTCCTCCTCGGTGGGTGGCCGTGTCCTCTTGAAGAAACCCGCCTGGAAAAGGGTGACAAGGTGACAGCCCAACCCCAGGGGACCCCACGCTATCACCCCAGGTGCTGCCCCCCACCTTGTGCCCGCAGCCACCACTCCCAGGGGTGGTC
>NW_010186988.1:3543-6897 GCF_000695765.1 Mesitornis unicolor | reverse complement strand
AGCTTTCCAGCCACTTGTCCCCAAGTCTGTAATGTTGAGGATGTACTAACTTTGTCCTCTAGCTGTCCTTGACTTTCCTTTTGTGGATTCACTGAAATATTGGGACATGAAGCTCATTTTTTAAATATATCAGCTCACTGAATTACGTAATGAATGAATGTCAGTTGAGGAGAAAACTTGACAAATCTTGCAGTCCTGTGGGGCACTGAAGCAACATCTGGCAGTACAACCAAGGTGTCTTCCCAGGCAAATTGCTCTGGTGTCAGACTGTAGTCAGTGGATCAGTAGGAGCTCATGGTGACTGCTGTAACGTCCATGAGTTGCTAGAGGATGACTTTGCTGTCAATTATACTATGGCCCTAATTCTAACCTTCACTTCTGGAGCTTGCCAATGTAATGCAGGACTGTCCTGAAGTAGATCTCTGTATTTAGCTCTGGTGGCAGATCAGGAATTTCCTCTGCTGCCGTTTGCGGTGTGTGTAAAGTAATTTGGAAAACTGCGTATCCTCTGCTCTCCTTCGCACTGCATGTTGGTTCCAGACAGAAAGCAGGTTTCATGTGGCAGTTAAAAATCTCTTGCTGCTGTCTTGTTGCTTTGGGTCTCAAGAGATTGATCCATACAACGTGAAAAGCACTGCTAGCAGAGGGAAATCCAGGGCAGTTGGGAAGACTTTCATGTCTGGCATGGCATTAGAGAGGTCCCTTACTATCAGATGTGGTCATTTTTAAGAAATTTGAAGGGCTGTTAAGTACTGCAGCATGACACAAATCTTAAATACTGTAAAAAGCAAGTATTTCCACAGGTACAGGATAGCTTATTCTGCCAATGGAACTTGAATCCCTGATGATTATCTCTAACTTTAAGAGAGGAGAAAATCAACTTAAAGGCCAGTTGATAGCATGCTTATGCTGTTAGTGTGGTCATGAAAATGAGCAGAATTTTAAGAGTGAATCCCAAGTGGTGTAATATTTATGGAGTTATAAAATAGTTGTAGTGAGACCATCAGACTTCTAATTTGGATTTTAATATAATACTCATATAATTTAAAATTTTGTAAAGTAGATATTATAGTTTCAGTCACCAAAGATCGGTAAGCAGGAGAGTAAACCTGTTCCCTGGGGGTATTAGTGGTTTCAGGAGAGATTTTAAAGCTTTTATTTAGCAGTGTCAGTAAAGTCTTTGAATACTTATAAGCATGAAATTATAAGGCCACAATTCTTTAAATTTGCAGTCCACTTTGTGTTCTCTGGTTGTAAGAGTTATAAAAATGGAAGGTGGTGTTAATACAGCTCTGAAAGGCTCCTTTAAAAAAATCTAAAGGAAATAACCATGGAGAAAGTTAGAAAGAATAGATACAGAAAGGAAAACAAACTTCAGCAGTAAAAGCCAGTGAGTAATGAAGTTAGGAAATCTGCAGGAAGAGAACTCTGGAGGCAAATACTTCAAAGCAGAAGCTTGGCAGTGTTATTTGGGTTGTCTAGTAATAGACTTGGAAGTGAGTAGGCTGCAGTGGTCTGATGGCTTTGGTGATTGTGTTAAAGTACTGCTTCTGCTGGCCACAGAAAGCCTGGTCCGTCTTAGGACCAAGCATGTGCTTAACAGGAGAAAAGCAGTTGCTCAGAGAGGACATGTGGCTGGCTTTGGGTTTGTTTTGGAGAGTTTTTTTGCATCAGGTTTGGCTGCCATGCTTTCTGTGGCTTCGATGTGCTGGAGCTGCCCTAGTCATTTCTGTTGGAAAGCAGAAGAGGACAGCGAGAAGTTAAGGAAGATTTTTGGGGACGGATAACCACTTGTAATGAAGTAGAATTAATGAGATTAGGCACTGACTGTTGAAGGGAAGTGCCTCACTAAAAAATAATCCCCCAGGCTGACAACAAGCCTTAGTTTATAGCTAAGGTATTTTGGACTGAAAGGGAAGTGAGAGAAAGTCATACGCCTGTAGACACATCATCTCCTGCATAAATGTCTCTTTCTGAAGGTGGTGCAGAAGCTATGACAGGTTATGCTGAGTGAATTTACCTTCACATCTCGCATCTCTGTTATCTCCTGAGGTGTTGCTGCCTCAACAGGTAGCTTTGAAGTACACTGATTAATTTTCAGGAGTTTTCCAAGAGAGAGAAATTGACATACAGTTTTTATAGAAAAACTTTTTCAGAATCTCTAGTCAGGAAGGAGCACTGTCAGGTGAGTTTGTTACATTCTTGAAAGATAATACACTGTCCCGACTCAGAGAAACCTTCTGCCTATGTGCAATGGGACACTTGGAGTGCTACTAAATAATAAGTCTGAACTAAATAATAGCCAGGTGAGAGTAAACTATATTAATTTATGCACAATAGAATAGATACATGCTTATGTAGCTTGAACTTTAGATTTTTTTAATAGATTAATTACAGTAATCTTATTATTAATCCTCAACTAACTTCATGCACCCAAGCAGTGCCAAGCAAGCTTAGCAGACAATGATTACTCAAAATACACAATGTGTTGAATGTGTTGTGTTTTTTAAAAAATATTCAATTCGATTTGTGTCTTTATGTTTCTGTTTGTTGTTCAGCTGCGGTTAGTATTCTGGGTTGGTGCATGAGAAGGAAAAAAATAAAGGGGATACACAAGCTGCAGGATTTGCAACAGAAATACAGATTTTCTTTTTTGCAGCAAGTCCTTGGAGCTTAGTTATAAATATTCCTCCTCATCTGTTTAACCTGGATTTTACTGTCACAAGGACTGTTCTTAGAATCATTTTTGACCAGTGCAATACTAGGGAGAAGTGGGGAGAGAAGCAGTTTGCATGCTTTGATTTCAGCCTGGTGAGGCTGTGCTGCTCTTTGTAACATCACAGTGATGTCCTGTGAGAATGAGGAGCAGTCAGCGTTGTGCCGTGCTGTGGGGGGGTATTTGTGTTTCCTGGGGAAGCCGAGGGCACTGCCATGGTGTGAGTGAAGCTCTTCACCTGACCGCTCGACGTGGAAGGGGGTGCGTCAGCAAAGGTGCAGAAATCTGCCAACTGGTGGCCTTCCGCAGCTTGCGAAGTGCCCTTCGGGTTGCTCAGTGGCTCCTACTCAGCTTATTTTAACAAGAATATGTGTAGTTTTCTTGCGATTCGAACCTGTGTCTGCATGCAGTGAAGAGAGCTTGCCAGCGCAGCGTGGCAGCAATGCTGTTGTAGCCTCACACACAGGATGAGCTTTGGTGAAACATAGACCAAAAGCCTTCAGTGACGCTCGGAGCTTGAAGGCTCAGACAGAGTCATTCTGACCCCAATTGCCTTTAGTGTATAACCACACACAGTATTGGACAGGCACCTTCCACTTTATATTGCTTTGGGTTTTGAACTGTTGTACTCACGGACA
>NW_010186988.1:0-3512 GCF_000695765.1 Mesitornis unicolor | reverse complement strand
AGGAATGCCTGAGACTTTTTTTGTGACTCTGTAGACTTAGTTTCTGTAGCTGTGTTAGTTGAGAATGGTGCCCTGAAGGGCTTTACTCAGAAGTGTTTAAATTTGTCTGGATTATGTCTAAATTTTGATATTGTTCAAGGCTGTTTCGTTGCTCTTTGCAATTACTGGTGTGTAACCTTCCTGTTAATTTGAAGAGTTGCACCGGCAAAGATGTTTTCCCCATGAGTTTGCACAGCTCTAAGTAGAGACAGCGTTACTAAACTGCTCTGAAAAATACCTGTTCTCTGTTGGTGTTTTTTTAATGGTAATACGTTACCTGCTTTTTAACTTTCTTCTTTATTCTTTTATTTGCAGTGATGTGGTTGCATGACCTGCAGCATTATTATAACAGGGACTGTTCAGTGCATGACTTGCTTTTCTGTCCAGGCTGCATAACCCAAACTTAACCAGTTCTACACTTAAGACTCATTGGCCGTCTGGTTTCAAAGGGAGATCTACTTGCAGAGACGATTACCATCCCGGGGAGTGGCTTTCCCATCTCCCGCTTCCATTTGCTCTTTCTCTTCACAAAAAGTCTCCTATGAGGCTGGAAGAGAGGAAATCCAGTATTCAGAACTCGACAGGAGGCCTTCTGCAAACTGACAGAGCACTGTCAGCTCTCCACTTTACTTCTGCCTGTCCACTTTATTTAATCCTGATTAACAGTATTAACACACAGACTTCCTGCAACGTGTTCATATACTGATCTATAAAACTCTAGTCTTAACGAGTTCCTAAAAATGCCTTTTGGTTACTGTTAAAATTTCAGAGCACCTGCACCCTTAAAGGATCCACTTTGAATCTTTAAATCATTAAAGTAAAGCGAAGGAGGTGTTTTACCAAGAGAAATGACTAATGAATTGCTGCTTGGCCTTCCCGTCTTCCTTAGGAAACCAGGCGAGGTTCATCTAATAATCCCTGAGCCAGGCGGTATTTTGTTCATGGATGCTGCCTGCTTCCTTGCTATGTATATACACAGTAGTCTGTGGCTGTTGTATTTTTTCTCTCTACGTTTTAGCTGTGTTGTCGGTTTCCTTCAGAAACTTTTTTTTCAATCTGTGTACAATTGTTAAAACAATCTGAGGGAAGGACGTGAATGAAGAGAACGTGAATGGAAGCCGTCTACACTTTCAGTATTACACAGACTGTCCTTGCCAGGTTGTCATTTGGGTCGTTTCTCTTTTACCTGTACTACCTTTTTCTTTTTTTTGCTCCTTATCGCAGTCTTAGCTCCTTAATTTCCAATTGCACTAGCTTGGCTGTTTCTTTATATTATGAAGTTTAGCTATAAGATTTGCCATATGTAGACAGTGTAACTCAAAATGCTTTGTACTGCCTATATTAATTTAAAAAGCTGCTTATTTAATATTCTTAAATAGCTGCACATTTGTACTACTCTCTTTGTTTTGTATTGGACATCCAGTACTGGCAAGATTCAGCAGGCAAGGGAGTGCTATAGTGTTTTAAGTTAAGAGGTTTATTGTATAGGGGTTAGTATGTAATGAACGGAGAAGGGGCTTTTAAGCCATAGGATTTGGCAGAAGAGTCTGAATGATGAGCGCTGTAAGTGCTTTGGTCCAGTGCTACAGAAATTCCATTCTCGCTCGCTTGGATCTTAATCCTGCAGAAATATAAGCACGTACATACTCTGCTTACTCCAGGAATGGTTTTGCTTATTCAGCAGTAGTGTAACCACCAGCCCTGTTTCCCATGTGAGCACCCCCGTGCTGGAGAAGCACTGTGTCCGCTGCTCGCTGCAGTCACTTCCCAAACCACAGACCCTGCAGTGGAGCTCGGGGCAGAGCTGCACCCCATGTGCTGGGACACTGGCGTGTGGTCAGTCCTGGGGACCCAGACACTGCAGTGCCAGCAGCAGAATGACTTGGAGGAAAGGCAGGGCCCGTCCCCACCTCTGCTTCCACAGGGGAGCCTGTGCCAGCGGCAGAGGGAAGGGCAGTAGGAGTGGGCTTCAAGCACATGATGCAGGAGACGGAAGGGTGAGCATTAAGGTCCTGGTGAGAAGCGTCTGGCGTGTTCCTTCCTGGGTACCGTACTGTACTGTACCGTATGGGGAGCCTGTGGCTGTGCCAGCTGCTCAGGGTGACAGCGGTCATAGGACTCCCTGATGGTGATGGGCTTTTCCTGGTCCACCAGGGCCTGGGGCAGTGAAGTCTGAGGTGACTGCAGGCAGGAGTCTCTTGGTGGAGACAAGCCGGGTATTCCTGCAGCAGACGCAGCAGCATCAGACTGAGTCCAGCAGAGAGCTGTGGTGTTTGTGTCTTTCTGAGTCCTGGCCATTGATCCCTCGTTACATGTCGGGGCGAGTGTTGTTAGAAAACCTTGTTGGGTGTTAAAGGCATGGTTTGTTTCTCATTGGCAAGCGCTGCTCAGCTGGGACCACTCCTGCCCCAAGACCGACTGGGTGCAGGATCCCTGACACTGAGGGCCCCGTGCAAGGCAGGAGGGGATGTTTTTTGTGCACCTGCCTGCACGGGTGTCCCGAGGCGAAGCTGAGCAGTGCCCTGTGTCTCCAAGTGGTCTGTGCAGATTAGAGACTAAGTATCAGTTGTTCTTGAGCCTGAAGATGTTTGTATGTAGGTGTGTTTAGCGTGACAAAAGTTGTTTCAGTTCACTAATGCGACAGGGAGCTGTCAGGTGGAGCCAGCAGCTTTCTCAAGGGAGCTGGCTGCTTTAGATTAGCCTGGCACCTCTGCCATGCAGTGGTTGTGAGCTCACAGCTCAGAGGTGATCTCCAGCATGTCGCTGATATATAAACTTCATTTGTGCTGCTTAGAAAACTCTTTTACTTTCCTAATAGCAGCTTGTTTGACAGTCCTGAATTAAATGTTGACCAATTATCAAAGTAACTGTTTGTGAAGTTGCCAGTGATATCTTTTCTGTAAATGAATGGATTCCTAGAGTGTCAAAACATTAATTTCCCATTTCAGTTCACCTACGAATTGTATAACTACCAGATTGTCGTGGTAGCAGTATTAGCACATCTCTGTATATAGACAAAAATTACTCAGTAACGATCATTGGAATCAAAAGGTTTAATATTTTTCCCAGTCAAATACACTAATGCTTCCAAGGTGACAGAAGAGTGTACAGTTGTTAAGTTGTAAATAAACGCTTATATAAAATGTAAATGCCTGTTTTTTCTTTATTTGGTGCTTGGTTACAAGCTGAGGCCAATGCACAGTTCCTGTTGAAGCACCATCTTTGAGCCTGAAGTGCCATTCCGCTCTGAGAGATGATGGCAGCTGCTGGAGGCTTTAGCAGCCGGTCGGTGACTAACGGGGACCTCCGTGGAGTGCGAGAAACGCGGGTAATACAAACCTTGCCTTCACAGGCACTGAGTAACTGCAGCGCCTGGGCTGAGGGAAGCAAACCGCTGCTGCTGCAGGGGTCAGGAGCAGCTGTCCTGCCTTTCCTCATGGAGAAGCAGCGTTGCCATCCGGGGGGGGCAGGAG
>NW_010186987.1:43913-56222 GCF_000695765.1 Mesitornis unicolor | reverse complement strand
AGCTGGAGCATAGGAGGCTTAATCTGAACATAAGGAAAAAAACCTTTTTTTACTGTAAGGGTGACAGAGCACTGGAACAGGCTGCCCAGAGAGGTTGTGGAGTCTCCTTCTCTGGATGCGTTCCTGTGTGACCTAGTCTAGGTGATCCTGCTCTGGCAGGGGGGTTGGACTGGATGATCTTTTGAGGTCCCTTCCAACTCCTAATATTCTGTGATTCTTTGAACACAGGAAAGACTTCATAAGCCTTCTATCCGGGTTCTAAGCATGCCTATTGTTAAAATTACTGAGTGTAAAAGCAGAACATTGTAGATGGTAGGAATCATTAAGAGCAATAATGAGTTTTAAGATAGATCTTCTGAGTCAACTATGCATTATTTACACCCCTTTCATTTTTATGTATAGGTACTCAGCTTGCAATATCTACACAGGCATATACTGATTAACTGCTAATCAAGAGAAAATCACCACTTGTCCCTCAAAAACTACTTAAAAGGCAATACAGGTAGAACAGAATCACCTTGATCAACCTACGTATATCTTTCCTGAAACCGAGCAGTCTTGTTACTCAGAATCTCTGCTGGTTAGCATTAGTAAAAGAGCAAGTGAAATTACAGGTTTCTAAACCACTTTGTAAAAAGAATAGCAGTTTCTGAAACACAATAGCCTCTATTGAGAACAGACATTGCAAAGACTTAACAGCAGTTAAGAAGTCACAGTCTATGTGATCAAGCAGTAAGCAGACCTGATTTGACCTACAAGCATTCTTTCCCCTTGGCCTTACCTCATCTGTATCTCCTTCAAAACTGTTGACTGGATCCAACCATTGAGACCAATCAAAATGAAGCAGTCTAAGTGACAGATTTGACCCCAAGACTTGCATTTCTCCACAAAAAAAGCAAAGGCCTGCAAGTTCAACCTGGCTAAGAGACCATTTAGGACACCTCAGCAAAAAACTTGAATAATTCCAAAGGCAATGAAATATATCCAGTTAATAAAATCAGACTGGTCTACACAAACCTGAGAAACTGAGCACTAGGTAATTTAAGAAGAGGAGTGGTTTTTTTAGAAGTAGTTTTACCCCATCTGACCATTTCACATACTTGTATAATCCACTTTACCAAGAAACACTTTCCCTCTGACTCATTGCTATTACAAGCTTTAAGCTCTCTTCATCAACCCAGCAGACTAATTACGGTAACCCAGAGCTCCTAGTAGGTTAATTCAGCCTGCTTTTCTAAGTGCAGTCTTAATCTATTCTGGAAAATAGAAATAGAAATGCACTGAAAAGAGGATGGTTTGCCTATGTCTACATCTAAACAAATTACAGAAGTGTGCTCCTAGAAAGGTTAGTAACTGCCATTATGGAACTTTATCTGACCTCCTTGACACTTGTGCATTCAGATTTTAGGTTCCAGTGAATATCTACTACCTTTGGCTTATTTTCAAGATATCAGTTTAACTGGAATGAGCATAATTAAATCTGACTTCATTAAAAAAAATGCATCAGGACATTGTATAAAAGCTACAACTTACTCCACTGCACTGCTGTCTTTCCATCTTTAGTGATGTCCCATTGGAATACAGCATTTACTTTCTTTACCAATTCATTTCCAATCTCCTTCACACGACGACTTATTTCTTCAAACACAAGGTCACTTTGCATCCCTGCAGTCTTAAAAAAAAGAGAGCGAGTATGAAGAATTTAAAATTGAAACTCTATTTTAAAAGTACTAAATTTATCTATTAGTTCAAGCACTGTGTCCAGGAAATTCTCTACTGCAGAATTATTAAAAGCAATTGAGATTTCTTTCACCACAAATAATCACCTCTAGCAATTGTCAGCGTTAAAGAGTACATTCAAGCAGAACATGCTTCACAGACTCTTCCTTGAGAATTATTTCAAATCTTGCTTTTGCAGGTTTTGCCATTCATCACTTCAACTTAATATATACTTTATAATTAGAGCTCTAAGGGCTTCTAAATTGCCCCTTATTCTCTTCAGAGAAGAACCATTACCACTTTTTCCATGGTGAATGGCATGTTAGCTTTTAGAATACAAAAAATGTTTTTACATTACCTTAACTTGATATGGAATATGTTCAAAACATACTGCACTGTGAACAGCCAGAATTCCAGTGTAGACACAATGTGTTTACCATTTCAGAGTCAGATTAGCTACATTTATATTTTCAACTTTTCCAAACACATATTATTTCACTAGCCTTTCATTGTCTGTCTTAAACAAATATTTGTACTGGATAAAACTCTACACTTGAAGAAGCTGCTCCCGTGACATTTTTTTTCATCTAATTGGAACTGGAGCAAAAACCTTTCATAGCTTTAGTTGTTCTGCTGTAACTGTACACCAGAATGCAATACTTCTCATGCTGCTATCTTGTCACCTCTTTGGTTAAGCCTAACATTTTCCATTATGTAACAGTCCTCTCAATGACATCTAAATTTGCCAACATCCACTCACACAGGCTAGTTTCCCCTGATGGATTCCTGCCTCTGTCAGCAAACTTCTGCCAAAGCACCTTAATTTCTCAGAGTAAGCTTAGAGAAAGAAAAATGTTCTGCCCATGGAAAAAAAAAATCTCGTTTCACTGAAAAGTTCTAATACTTGTATGTTTGAACTTCAAATGCAGATTTGTCAACAGTTCAGAATGTCAGAGGACTAGACACAACCAGCCAAAAAGAAACAGGTCCCAGGAATACATCATGAGCTTTATATGAATATCACTATCTCAGTGAGTCACAAATTTCAATGTGTTAAAGTTTCACCCTTTGCAGGCAGGAATAAATGGGGAAGAAAAGATACAATTTATTAAGGCAATACACTGTGCACCCATGCCTTTTACACCACTTTAAGAACCCAGGACACCCTCAGCATTGCATGTACAATTCTGTCTTTTGCAGCAAGTCCTGTACCCAAGCCTTAATGCAAGCCTGAAGAGGATTTTTAAATATATACACAGTATAAAGTGAGTACCATGTGTTAGGCATAACCAAATCCAAAAACAGCCATGAGAGCCTTCTTTCAAAATGACTTAATGACAAAACTGTTCTTTACTCTAAATACATTATCTCCTTTTCAACTGTTATGTTCTTCTAATGCCTTCCTGCCACTCTCTCCCTGTCCCTCTGAAATCTTGAGAAAGGTCACACACTTTTACAATTTCATTGAGTCTGATCTTCAACATCTACAAACAAAATCTAAAATGCTCGTTTTACAGGTACGCCCCCAAGTTGTAGAGCTAATGACAATCTTAAGTCATGCAAGTGCTCAAAACAAGTGGCTCTCTCTAGTGCATGCTTCACTTGTTTTGTAACATACAGAACAATGCTTATCCCAACAGTTCAACTGGCATCAACCACTTCAAACTTAATCAGTCATCCCATGTATCTTAAAATGTCTGTATTTTCCCCCTCAAACGGATCCATGAACCTCTTTACCTTAAACAATGTGTGTGTTCAAGTCTCTGAACTCGTATACTCACCTAAGTACTGCAAATACAACTGGTAAGTGATCTAAGTATTCTTCCTGTGTTTTTCACAAAAATAAAGCCTAACTATGCTACTTTGCAAGTTAAGACTTCTATTGTTTTCCCCTACCTTCAGAGGCTCCTGAACAGATGTCTTATCCAAGGTTTGTACTATATCCACATAGCCTCCTGCAATAGCAATTTCTCCAGTCTCCTTGACCTGTGGTGGGGGATAAAATACATTAAAGAGGTAATGTATTTGAAAAATACACAACAGAAGGAAAACCAAGGAATCTTCCTTACATTTTCAAATCAGAGATGAAAAAAAGAGAAAAAAAATAAATCAAAGTTGCAGAGTGAAAAAAACCCATTCCATAAATGCATTATAGTCTTGAGGGAAAATTAGTATACTATGCTTTGTAAACAGCTTTTCAAACAAAATGATTATTTGCTTCTTGAGAAATTATACCAAAATATATTGCTGTTTTTCTGTTCACAGAATGGTAGACAACTCTTATTTATCTGAAAATTTACCTCTAATGTTTTAAATTACTGTTAATGTTACTTTACAAATAGTTCTGAGAAATTAATTTTATTTTTTTTTCCTTGAGGTAGATATGAAGTTCTCAAGAGTTCACCTAAGCAGTTTTACTATCTCCAGGTGCTTTACACTCTAACTTGCACTAGAAACCATTTAAGCACTGTAAAACCAGAAAGATTACAAGAATAAAGACAAAAAAATACATTAATACCCTTCTGTTTTTATTTTTTGAAATAGTTAAGTCATAGAAGAAAATGAGTTTCATTTGGGCAACTTAAGAGGTCTGACAAACTAAGCTTACTTATGGCAGTAAACAGAAGATAGTAAAATGATTATCTGACAATGCACATAGAGGGTTATACAATAGATTGCCAAAGCAGAGTAATAGCAAGTGTCACAGCCTAGATTATTGCACAGGTGAAATTAATACAGAAAGACTAAATAATAATGGTTATTCCAATCAGGCCTAAGAGGTTGTGACCCACTGCAACTGCACTTCAGACAATGCTGAAAATGGATTTAAACCAGCATATTGAAGTTACATGTCTACTTTTAGTTTGATTTAACCAGAGTTTATTACCAGTACAAAGATGTCTTTACTTCCAACCATTCCGAACATACAATAAGAAAGAGAATGCTGCACAATTCATAACTGTTGAAATGAGGTGGTTTTCTATAACACTGTTAAATATGGTAATTTCTCTCCAAAATAAGTTACTCCACACTTGTGGGGAAAAACAAACAAAAACAAAACAAAAAAAAACCCCAAACCAAAGCACTGTAGCAAAATCCCCCAAAAGTCTACATATTAGCAATGAATAATGAAGCATAATAACAAATCCAGCCTTTAAACACAACAAAATATCCCACTCTGTTTACAAATTCCAAGGGGCTTGGAAGCATATAATGAATTCCGCTAATTTGCACTGTACATGCAAACACTCAAAAGTAAATACCCAAAGTCCAGGAATTTTGTCAGGACTGGGTGGTAGTAGCTTCTGAATACAGATACACCATCTCCAGTACTGTAATCTCTAAAGCTTGAGGCACTAAACTGTCTTGTTTATGACTAGTAACCAGGGAATTTGTACACAGTAGCTGCAATATTGTTAGACTTCTGAAATTCTGTAATTGCTAACACTGAACAGGTCTGCAAACAAAATTTACCTCCTCCAGTCAACATTTATTTCACAAAGCTGCCGAAACAGCAATGCTATGTTCTTATGATGACTTTCCTAATTTGATTTTGCCTGCCCAATCCTCCCTGCAGCTGCAAACTATCCCTACTGCTGTACTCACTAATCAACAGCTGACTACATGTTTATAGATATGAGGCTGTAAAACTTTGGCCAGCCACAGTTATGAAATTGCATCTGCATAAGCCAACAGATATTGACAAATAGCAGTAGCAAATAATATTTTAAGGAAGTGACAATGTCATAGGAGACTACAACTGAAGCTATGAGAATTTTCACCTCTACATGGAGTATTTTACATTAAGCTTCCAGTAAGTATCCAACCAAGTGTATGAGAGGATTACAGGACGCTCACACAAAATGCTAACAGCAATGCCAAAGAAAATGCAAAACCTGAATTTATAAAAGTGTGAACTCTATTTTATTGTAGTTACTATGTCCAACTGCTATGAAACTATGTAAGTTGTTCTGTGTACATGCAGCTTAAGTTTAATTAAGCTAAATTTGTAGAAGTCTACCTGCATAAACTGTCAGAGTTGATTTAAGATAAATGTTAAAAGAAGATTTATGCACAAAGTTATGATTAACTGCAGAAAACAAGTACAAACTACTGACCTAAGAATGACTGCTTTTTGTTCTTCCACAGGGAAGAAACACAGAAAATGCAATACAATGAAATGAGATCTCACATTATTAATATAAGGAGTATATTAAGTCTTACGAGTATAACGGTATTTTCACTGCAATCTTAGTGACACCATAAAATAAGTAAGAATATTTCATTCCACTCTCACTGTCTTTACAAAACCTTTTTCAAGTGTGCTTGATGAGCCACTTTTTTACTTCCTCTCTTACTCCAATACTTTTAACCAACACATCTTCCTTTAAAGACCACAACAGTGAGTGTGTTCTGACCTTGGTCTGAAAATGGATTCTATTTCCTTCCTTCCACATTTCTGTTTGTAAGGTTTGCCCTGGAAGGACTGGTTTTGCAAAACGAACCTAAAAGAAAAAAAAAAAGTGGGCACGTGAACAGATCCGCCATACATACAGTAAAAGCTTAAAAGCATGGGGTCTATTGAAATGAGAAAAAGCAAAGAGAAAAATCAGTTAACTAGCAATGTAGAAAGTCTAAATATTTAAAGTAAACATACTAGCTAGGAGGCATTAAAATGCATGCAGCAGTAAGTAAAAGCAATTGTGGCACTGAAGACAGTGCAAAAACCTTTTCCCACCCTAAATAAAAAAAAAAATAATAAAAAAAATCAAGAAAATTAACTGTGAACAATGAAGACACAGACCTTGATCGCCTTGAATCTGTTCACATCATTATTTGCAAACTGCTTCAAAATGTGTCTAGCGGCAAACCCAAAGGAGCATAGTCCATGAAGTATAGGCTTCTTAAATCCTATTTCAAAAAGTAACATTTTAGCATTTGTAATATTAGGAGTTTGCATGTTATTATATTTTATTCATAGTTTTCTCTTCCAATAATGTTCTTACTTTTTTTTCTTTTTAACCTAATTATCTCACTGAAGAAGCATCGGTTACCATTTATTGTTTCCTCTACTTTGAGGGAAAGGAAACTGCTTCCTGAGAACTGGCACTCAAACACTGCCTATGCTACGTAAGACTCAGAAGGAGAATTAGTCCCTGTCTCTAGAGGTGACAAAATGAAAAATAAGGAGATTAGCTGTTGCAGTATATGTGTATAGGCACACCAGATGCACACATGGAAGAATGCATATCAAGGGTAAGAGTACTGTAATTAAAAAACGGTGATACCAACATTATTTGATGCTTCCCATTTTTAACACCTATTCTTGGTTGCCAAAAGTCTTCAAATATAGTGCATACTTCAGGATTTACTTTATTTATAAGTGGAAAAAACTCTGAAAAGATTTCAGGTATTTTGAACATACATAACAAAAAAAGAGGAAAAAAAAGTTACACTGTTTTGTTTATACTGACATCTCTGGTCAGGTTTCCCCTGCACTTCAGTGCTCTGGAGCAGGAGCTGAACCTTGGCAGAAGATAATCTTTGTAGATTAGCACTGAATGTTTTTACAGTCCTGTCAAAGCCTGACAAAATAACCCTTTGAAAACTGGCCTGAGATTTGCTAAAGTGCAACAGTTAAGTTTTAAAGATGCTGATTACACCGAGTACATTCTGATCCCTTAATAGGTTGCTCTGACCTGACAGGGCATATGAACAGTAATTGATCACATTTGCAACAGGCCAGGGAATCGAGACAGGTCTGTCCAGCTTTGGCTCCGAAACCACTTGCTTTGCCTGGAACTCACTTGCCACTCTCAGATGCCAGTCTCTTTTTCCTAAGCTCTAAACAATTCCTCACAGCATCTACACAGCATGAAGAGTTGTCCCAAGGGACAATAGCTAGGAGGAAAAAAACAAAAGCAAAAGCAAAACCAAACTGACCAACAAAAAAGAGGAGACAGGAGAAAGTCTAGCCTGCAGAGTATCAGAAGACATAGAAGAAGAAGAAACAACCTTCATGACAGACAAAAAAGCCACTAGGACTCAATTCTAGGAAGGATGGGAATTCTGAGCCAAAGCCCAAAGGGAAGACAAGGCTAGCAGGAGTAAGGATAAATAAACAGAAATTCTAACTCATTAGGTTACAAGACGAGACATGACAGAAGAGGCTAAAAGGAACACGAGTCTGTTTTCTCCCTGTAAGTATTCCACTCTGACCATTCTGTCATTTATTTCCTGTAAAGTATCTGAATATGCACAATTTAAATAGCACTCTATTTTTGTACACTATGCATACAGTATTTCTGAAAGCAAAAAGATACTGTGCAGTCAATTTTAAAACAGCTTATTGGCATTATTTTAACAATACTGGTATTCAGTATCTCTAATACAGAAAGTTATAGTGACATTTAGCTCTTTAAAAGCTTTAGCTCAATTCACCATGCAAGAACCAAAAACCACTACTATTTTTAGAACTCTGAAAGAGACAAATCTGTATGGTCCTATTCTCCCCAGTGTTTTCTTTACAAAATAATGCAGACTCAAAGAAAAACCCATATAGCAATCAATTTACTTTATATCTAAACTAGAATGAAAAAGTAAATGAAAAATGTAAAAAAGTATATGTTGCTTTTACTTTCTAATATCCAAGAATTACTCGCAATCTACAGGAATAAAGGCACAAGAACAGAAACAGGTGTTTTCATGTAGTATATCTCCTCTGAAACATTACCCACCAGAAGACTTAACAATAATCCTGGAATGACCTGAGCACATTACACTGAATGCTTGCTTCCAGAGCACACTGCTGAGAGCCAGTCAAAGAGAACATTTACAGAAATGTTCTTCTCTTTAGAGAAGAAGGTGTGTGAATATGCCCAGAGAAAAAAGCTTTTGTATAACTAGTAAAACATATTTGTAGAATATCCCTACAGTAATTTTCTTCTTTGCCTGAACCTACATCTAGTATAAATATTTGAGTAGCAGACTGCCACAGTTCCAAAATCCAGTGCGGCAGTTTTCTATTCAAATGAAGAGACCACCTCATCTACAGTGTTAATTTCATTTTTCACTGTGTCTAAGTGCCAGTGGTCTTTGTGTGAGTAGGTAGAAGATTTCTGCTCCTCTTCTTTTGCAAGGTTTTTATAGGATTATCATTATTTTAAACACTGAGATTTCAATTATAAACATTTATTTTTCTCCTCCTGCATCATCAAGAGTAACTGGGTGATCCCATCTAAATATTTATCCAAAATCATCAGCTGAACAAATAAACAAAATGGTTTAATAAACCAGGGAAGTTTCTTCATGGACTCTGGTATTTGATTATCATTTTTTATCAACACAAATGCACAGAGGATTATACAAAACAGAGTAAACCAAAAAATTAGTATGTATTTATGAAAGATAATTTGTGGAAGTATGTTAAACATGATCTGATCAAGGAAGCATAGCTCTATTCCATTTATCTTGGTAAGAACACCATGCAATGATGCCTCTATATTAAAAAGAAATCATTCATTCAGGAAAATTTAAGTAAAATTTAAGTAAATCAATTAACTATCTGCCTGGAGTAATCACACTATACTACTAAGACATGATTTCAGGACATGATTTAGTGGGCACGGTGGTGTTAGGCTGATAGTTGATGATCTTCTCAAACCTTAATGATTTTGTGATTCTAGCAGGGCCTGAAAAGAACTCTGAAAAATACCTTTACAACAGAAATATAAGAAAAGAGACCCTCCTTTACTAATTACATCTCCGCAAGAATCAGTTAATTTAGCCTCTGTTCTGCTGCTTTGGCATGCAGCATTTTATAAATGAACAAGCTACTGCGCTAGCAATAAGTGCAGTTAAAATAATTTCATAGGAAAGAAGTGCTAACAAACTCCCTCTCTCCTGCCCTCCTGAGATTTACTGAAATTGAGAAGACTACACAGAAGCTCAAAAGATTCCCCTGAGACCAACATAAACTCGAAATTATATAGGTGGAAAGAATTATCCACCAAAGAATTTATGGAATTCCTTCTGAATCTTTTGATAGTCGATTATTTCTGCTTATGAAAAAGCAATTGTAAAGATGGGATAGTGGCAACAAATAAGCTCTGAAAGGAAAATAGGGTTGGAGGCAGGTTTTCATTGCTGGTAGTGTCCAAGCATCATTCTGCCTTCATAGATACAAGAAGCGATGCTTTAAAGCACAGAACTTCAAAGCCATCTAATGGTGACTCTAAGAACAGCTATAAAAAAAGCACTTTTTTCCAGCTTGTTGAAGATGTACAGACTACATTAAAATATTAAAAATACATGTACTATCCTTCATCCAAATATTAATACAGTGGTATCCCTTAGCTCACCTCCAAGAGCAGCAAAACTTGGATCAACATGTAAAGGATTCCAATCCCCACTCAGCCGATACAAAGCAGCCTGCAGAAACAGAGAAAGTAACATGGGAGGCAAGCTGTGCTTGGCAGAAATGAGCAGAAGTCAGTCAAAAACTTGTGGTAGATTAAAAAACTTATCACAATCTATTTTACTGGTCCTTAGATAACATACTCCACAACAAAGTAGGCAAAACAGAACTGAAATGTTACTGTGCAAATTGTCAAAGATTCAGTAAAAGGTGCCAAGAACCATATGTGGTATAAGAAAACAATATAACTCCTTAAAAAAAAACCAACCCTACTCTGTTGACATACACATTCAGCTTCATTAAAACTTGGCAACAGTGAACTAATGCATTTTCTAGAATTTGTCCATAGGTTCTTTAGCTTGAAGCGTAATTAAAGAGTCTTATCCTATGACAGATTCATCCACAATTAAAACAAAATTACTTTTTTTTTTAAACACACACACACACACACACACACACACACACACACACAGACAACATCACACCTTGTTGAAACTTGATTAATTTTACAGAAATCAGAAATATCCTTATCCTGCCCTTTTATGAGTAACATGATTGACTAATTGTGATACTCTTCTTTCTTGGAGCTACATACAAAACCTCAGAGTAACACACCAAGCTTTCTCAAAGACTTCATTTTAAACATTCTTTTTCACTAGTAAAAAGTAGAGAAGTGTATTGTATACACCATGAATGTGAATAAACCTGAGAAATTATGAAGAATGTGGCGACCGTACTTCAGTTTTCTGTCTCTGTGTGGCCTTAGCATTTTCATTATCAAATCTTGAATTTCTGTATGTGTGCAGTGGCCAGTAGCCCATAATATGAGAGGGGTGACAACCCAATTTGTGCATTTTCTGGACTAAAAACTTATTCCCTGGTCATCAGATTCCAGTGAAATCCAGTGACTATATGACTAAGCTCTAATTCTCTCTTATTTGTCCTAGTAGTCCTTCATAAAAACAGCAAATATTTTGAGCCTCAGTTATGGTGAAATGTAGAAGAGCCTGTCACTGCTTTTGTGTGAAAGTGTTGGATACATGCAGTAAAAATGGCAAGAAGAGAATCCTAAAATGCACCATAGCTTAAGCATGCAAATCTTAGAAAGGCACGTACTAAGCTAATACTACTCCGTGGCTGGTTTACATTGTTGTTTAGTCTTACTGAAATGTTTTTACTTTTAAAAACAAAGAAGTTACCAAGTAAGGTTGTGTCATTGGATCTGAAATTTCTGGCTGTAATTCTACTATTACCCAAAACAAATACTTATTATGTTTTTTCTATAATTATCTTCTAATTGATCCCATAAATTCTTAGGAAAATAGTAAAGACTGGAAATTTCATACTAAATGTAAGACTACAGTTCAGGCGAGTCCAAGTTTGACCTTCCAAAAGGGGCAAAAGAGAGGGCAAATCTGTTCACTGAAGGAACAGATAACTTGACATTGATCCTACTGCATCATCAAGAAGCAGAAATAGCTAAGATATCTTACCTGGCAAGAAGAATAGTCATTATCTCCTGAAGGTGGTATCCCCCAGTGGCAGGACCCTTCAGTAGTAACCTACAAGCCAATTTAAGACCAAAAGAGCAAGCCAAATGGACTGCCAAGTGATCCTACATCACAGAGGCCATGCTACAGGGGGCACTCAAGGAGCATGTGGTGAAACACAGTGCTGGTTGAGGGCGCAATAGGAAAGCAAACTGAGATAATGTAAATATTTACACTCTACTACACCACTAAGACAGCTGTAGTGTAGTGATGAGAGGGAACAGACAGCTGAAAACAGGCTAACAATTACCACCCATGGAGACCACCTGCTCCCTTCACTTACTGTTCTCTCTTATCTCGTTTCTCACACAGAACAAAAATGGTGAACTAAGAGCGCCACCACACTTGCTCTTGTACAAATAAAAACCCACAGCAGCAGGGCTTCAGAGAAGAACATGCACATGCTGGCTTTCTGACTTGTTATGTCTTCACTTCTCCCTACTCTTCCTGAGTAGCTGTTAAATCTGTTTTCACTGGTGAAAGGTAGAGACAAGCAGCTCTGATGTACCACTACCTTCTTCACTAAGAGCGAAGGTCTTAATCCCACCAATATCAAAGGTACAACACTATGAAAGAGACTTTCAGGGAGGAACAGACCTTTAGTTCCTTTTTTTTTTTTTTTTT
>NW_010186987.1:4896-43882 GCF_000695765.1 Mesitornis unicolor | reverse complement strand
GATTTTCAGGGGGGAAACATCCTTTTTTTCTTTTTTTTTTTTTTTTTTTTAGAAAATAAAAACCTGACAATTGAAAGACAGTTGCTCTTGACATAATTTTACAAGATGGAGCATCACTCTTCATTACTGAAGTTTTCTTTCAAGACAGTCTAAAAAATAACAGCAAATCAACATACTTGACAACTAGAAAATAAAAACTGCCAAACGTGAAATAATGAAATTAAATAATTAAGTTATTTTTTAACTGAATTAAAATTCTAAGGTCTTGCTTCCATTCTTCCATTATTTTGAATTTTTACAAAAGCTGTCAGGAAACTATTTTCATGAAGGTGCTGTTGTAATAAATTTTAATTTAAACTAAACAATATTTTGTTGTAGTAGTGAAAAATTATATTTATGTATGATAAAAAAAGACAAATTTCTGTTTTAAGATCAAATCTCAACTTAAATCTAGCTCTGCAGATGTTGCTTACTAAAGCTGTAATAAGAACTAGCCTTTTATTAGGGCTGATAATAGGCATTGGGAGACAATACTTCTACCAAATGTTTTTCAAAGTTTAGTGAAAAAAACTTGTTTCGTTAACAAAATAAATGTAGCATTTAGGAAATAATTAGGTTCAGAGAATTAAATGTGATAGATGTATTTCACTAAAAGTCTGATGCATTAATATGAGAAGTGATACTTGTCTTTTTGTACTTTCTACAACTAGAATGGCACTGGTCACAGCTAGAAAACATATAGGCTGAACTGAATTAAACAGTTACACAGCACGTTATTTCAGATTCAGTGCAGCCAAGTCAGGTCTGACAACAAACTTATTTTAATTTACCACAGTCTTTGGTATTACTTCATTATATAAATTACGTTCCACATGAAAACAGAATTGTTTTAAAGCCTTGTTGGCTTTACTTTCTATATTCCTCAAATAATAACATTTCCGGAAGTTTGGAGTGATAGCATTTAAAAAAAAAAAAGAAGAAGAAAAAGAAGTGATGCATCCTTGGAGGATGACAAGAGTCAACTGATGTGGGCCATTAGACTGAAGTCAGTCATAATATGGTTAGATTTTTCTCCAATTAATAATACAAACTGTCAAGTTTCATTTCCTAACAATTTTGGAGTTCTGCCAGACCACAAAAGAAAAGGCGATACTCAACTTGTCTGTGCCAATTTTTCAGTCTTGCCTGCAGACTGTAACAAAGGTCAGTGTTAAAGCTAACAAAAAAGGAAGCCAACTATCCATATATTTTCCCTTATAACAGGGGAGAGAAAGAATGTCTATATAAATGCATGTGTCTATAGGTATACTTGTATATATGTGTGTATAATTTATCTAAAATTTATTTAAGAGCAAGCAGTCAAGCAAGCTCATTAAGAAAAAAACAGCCACAAATCTCATCTACACATTTCAATGAGCTCTGATTTACATTAAGAACAATGAATGTTTCCAGTCAAACTGGCAGTGCTGATACTTTAAGGGCTCAAATCCAGTGCAGTACCTAATAATTCACTGTACTTAAAATTAAGCAGCTACTCTATCTGAAATTTCCATTTGCCTTATCTTCTTTTTAAATTAATTATCTCTGTAAGGGTAAGGAGGGATATTAGGAAAGAGCAATTCGTAGAGACTAACACATTAAAAAAATAAATATATATTTTGTAGAAATTGGGATCTCATATGATTGTATTTTTTAACAAGACAGTAATTAAGAAACACAAGTATATAGTTTCCTAGACTACCTTAGGTTTGCAATTATATGTTCTTAGGAGTCTGGGCTGTCCAAAGACTACCTTATTTCCTACATACCTTTGACTCCCTCAAAAATAAAAATTACTAAAATGTTCAATTAAAACACCTTTAGATACACAGCTATAAACAGGAAGAGGTATAATGGCAATCCATCATTTCTCCTTCCTCAACCCACACTATTCATGTTTTCACTGTTTATCTCTACCACGTATTTTTCAAATTTAAAATCAATGTATATATTCTGGCACAGGCTTCACAGAGCATTTGCCATTTTTCAGCAGCATGGCAAACATACAAGTCTTTCCTTTAGTAGTGCCTCTCTTAATCAAAAAGGACAAACCACTTTGTTTTGGGGAAATCCAAACAGAATAACAATTTTTATATCCTTTACTAAGACATGCATAGATAAGGAGAAGAAACAAACTCGGCATCCTGTATAAGCAAAGTGAGTGTCAGGCTAGTACCTTTTCTTTTTTCATCATCTTAACACACAAAATTCTAATATAATCCAAGCCCTCAACTGTTTTTCAAAGTTACTATGAGTAGAAAATTATATTCTGATCTTCCCAACAGTAATAAACGGGGGAGGTGGGGAGGATAAATCTTGAAATTAGCATCTTAATACATAACAAACTTTTAAAGCAATTACTGTGAGAAATGCTCACTCACTATACAATTTCAAGGGTTCTGGGAGTACCATCTCTGCACACTTAAATCTCTAGACAAATTAGGAAAGCATTACTAAATCCTTGCAATGGCTTCTCATTCTTTTGTTTAGCTTTGTATCATCCTTTGTTAAGCACTTTTTTTCCTTGCATGCTCTCCATATCTGTGAACCAACTGCAGCACTTCATTTTTGCTCTCATGAAACGAATTATTTATGCTACAATCAGGGAAAAAAAAGTCACCTGAGGCTCTCAGGAGGCTCTCTTCTGCTATGCTCTGAAGTTAATTTAAATTTACATGTTTACAGGCAATGCCATACTACAAACTTTACAAAGCATGACATAAAACACCCATTTCTGCTGTAACCATATTTTCATCATCCATGCACATGTTTTCATCATCTTTTCTCACACATTACTTCATTGCACTCATTCACAAAAAAAACCTTAAATTAGAACACTCCCCTTCCTATAACATTTTTCTTACATCTGTTTAAAATAAGCATAGAATCTCTCCAAGGAAACAAACACAAGCTGAAAATAAACATTTTTTCATACAATGTTAATGATTATTTACTTCATCTACACATACATACTCTAAAAACACACACAAATATTTACATACACTTAAAATGAAAATACAAATTAAATCTGTGTAGAACAGAAGATCACTTTCTACAGGTAAGTATCCACACCAAATTATACAGAGGTTTGCAAGGGTCTTATATCACACCATCCTCAAAGTAAAGCACTGATTCATTAACTGAACCTGTTGACAACAGGCAGAAAACACTTTACAGTAGGTTTTTGTTTAATAATTCATTTGGCTGTTAAATGCACCTCTTTCATTCTAAGATGTTTTCTTCACAAGTTTTTATTGCAGAGTCCACTTTTTTTTTTTACAACAAACTAGACTTGTGCATAATTGTCTTCACAATTGCTATGAGTTACATTAACAACTGCAGTTTTAGCCAAACTTGACACAGTGAAAAAACTTAGGTAGCCAGAGGACTGCAGTATGAGCAAGAGGACTGCAGGACTGAGAATGACTCAGGAAGGGAAGGACAGTCCTGCAGCGTTAGTCACAAAATGCTGATGACACTACTTGAAACATGGCAGGTGCCAATTATTTTGTCCTCTTCCAGAGGAAAAGAACTTCATTTTAGTAAAAACCACAAACCACTAAAGAGCAGCAATTTCTTCACACTCTGTCAATGCTTGATCTATACCTGCACAAGAAAACTATATATAGCTTGTGCATTTTAAATCCTATCAGTCTAGGTGCAAATTTACTGAACCTCTCTAAAAATCTCTGAATGAGTGAAGAATCACTATATTCCCTAAATTGGCATTTTTTTAGGCTGCTCTTTATATCACATTCTCAAAAATCACCATCAGATATTATATGCCACTCCTTTTTTTAAACACTCTCTGCACAAGTTAAATGCCTCAAACATTTATAAACAGGCTTACTTTATAGACTGGAAACTGTAATACAACAGAAAAGGCCATAACTGGCAGCAGCACAAACCAATTCATGATCTCCAACTTAACCTTTGAAGGTCTAATTCTTCAAAGCACATCTCATATTTGAAGTACACTGTACAAGTTCAAAACAGAGCTCCTATGAATTTCAGTTTCAGCTTGGGATGCTCAGACACCCTCCTGCCAGTCCAATTCCCAGATTTCATCTTTCAAACTCCATTGTCTCATCCTCTCCTACCAGCCATCAATTAAGGAGCACCCATGCCTGAGTACCTTGGGATATCTGGGTAACAGTTGCCCACAGACCATATGAATTCTAAAGGAAAAAGCACAGAACTTCTTGAAACAAGTAAGACAGGAAAACTGACTTCCTACACTATCTCAGATCATGCCTACAGCCCTCTCTTTGTGGAAGGAGCTCTTGAAGGAGAGGGAACAAAAACACCATTTATGCCTGCATGACTGAAAACTGCATTGTAAAGCATTTCATACAAAGGCTATTAAGACTACAAAGCAAGCAAGCTTTATGTTTAACTTTTTAGAGACTGTGCAACATTTAAAATATTATCATAGTTTTGCAAATGAAAGTAACTTAAAAATGACAAGATATCAAAAAGCTGGTCCTCCAATAGATCAGTATCAGTCTCAGTTTCATCAGCTCTAACAAGGAATTAAAAATTCTGGAAAGCAAGGACAGCCAATTTTCCTGGAAACCACAGAGTAGAAGTATCATGTGCCTGAGATACCCAAATTGCATGGAAGAGTAGCTCCTGTGGACAGTCACATGTGATAGCTCATATGACACTGCTTCGCAGACACTTATGGTGGGATGGTTGATTGTACACAGCTGGTCCCAAAGCATGGTTGGATGACATGCCATGTTTTTCAAAATCTATCTAAATGGTCTTTTCTACTTCTGTCATGTCTATTTCTCCCTATCAATGTAAGTAACAAATATACAGTCAGAATTTAAAGTGAGAGAATGCTTTAGTGAAATGTATGATACTGTTGCAAACAAAGAGATCTTTTCAACTGGCAAACACTTTTTAAAATTATTAGGCATTTTACTGATATGAACAACAAAACTCAGAAATCCTGTAAACTCCAGCTGTTAGCACTTTAGTTTTTCCATATAGGCAAACAGGACAGGTAGCTTTCAGAAGAAAGTGGGAGGAAACACAGAATTGTAAACTGAAACGACTTCTTGAAAAATTCCATTTTATGGGCTATTGTTATACTGTTTATTTATTGTCACAACAGTGTGTATTCTATATATTAATTCTGATATTTAAAGATGGAGAACAGTTTATTTCTTGTGAGGTAATCTGAACAATATCAGAATGCTGTGAGTTTTTTCCACAAGCAAACAAAAAAACCACACACAAAACACCAAACAAACTCTCAACTCCATATTGTTTCCCTCCTCAAAAGTGATCTGCATCACTTGGACATCATACACTGTAAACACACACTGCAGCTCATTTTGTGTCATCAGAAAATGAATTCCCAAAAATTCAACACATTTGAAAAGGGAGTGAAAAGAAAACTCTACAGGGACAAAACTCTCCAAAAATACAGAATCACTGCTTGTGATTCTTAATTGCATTAGGAATCATTCAGAAAAATCTGTTTGACTGATTAAGAGCCTGATTTGAAAACTGGCAGGACAAGAATAGCTTGGTGATACTGAAGCTCTGTAACTACATTAAATGTTCCCTATGGGGTTGAAATGGAATGATTCATTTCTTGCTAAATGGCTAATAGTCAAACAACCTCTAGACTTTTTGATTTTCTGTCAAAATGTCTATTTTATTCAAAAGAATTATGGCAGTATATCTAGTAAAGTATAGCTCAGGTTAGAAAGAGAACAAGCTGGAAAAATACCACAGCACATGCACATCTCTACAGGGCAACATGGAAAAAATATCACCGAGTTCTTTGCAGTAGAATTCATGAACACATAGAAAAAATATTTTATGTACTTCTTTTTTTAATTTTAAGCCTTAAAGCATTTTTAGAAGGTCAGGTACTTCTGGTAAATTTTCCTTAATAATTTTTCATCTTTAAGCAGCTTATACCACAGTACTACAACTCATTCATAAGCACCGCTGTGTGTTTAAAGAACTTCTCAGGAATGGGTACAGATTTGAAAGGGATAAACATTTATTATACTCCCTGCTATTAGACTTTGATACCAGTAACTAAAAGGATTAGTTTATTCTGCCAATGGTCACTGACATAACACAATCATTTTTCAAGGTACTGTAGGTTGCTATACCCTCCATTTCACGGAACACAGTGAAGGGCAAAAATGGTTACTAGCTCTCAGTTCCCAGTATACTCTTCACTAAGCAGTATGTCCTCCTGTCTGAAAACATGTAAAGGACGTTAGCCCTCCTGGAAGAAACTTAACCTGCATAGTTGAGTTAGAACTGAATACAACTTTTAAGAAAACCACAGTCACTGTCTCCAGTGAAAGATAGGAGTCACCACTGTAACCATTTTTAAAACATGCATAATAGTCTGGTTAGCAAGAAGTTTACTACATGATCATGCTGTGAAAAGTTAAGGGGGTTGAAATTATAATTACGAAGAGTTGTTTAGCCATGTAATTGTGGTAACACAAAAACTGAGTGGTGATTGTCATAACTATCCTTAGAAATTAATAAAGTTCAAGTTAACTCAAATGCCATCTGCAAACTGACTCTTGCAGTCTGTCTCATACTTGATACTTGTTCAGTAGCTGAATGGCAACAGTCATTTCTGCCAACACATTTTTCATTTAAACACTAAGGAAAAAAAATCAGAATCTTTGATGCAATTTGTGTGCCACTTCCATAACTAAAAACATTTTTAGCAGTTGTGTCATTCCATAGACACATAAATGTAAAATTTTGATAGTTTCTCAAGCTGTCCCTCACATCAAAGTCTGCATTTCTGCCCATAAAGTTCCCAAGTTCTACACATTCCCCATCCTGTACACAGGCATCATCACTTAAGCACAGATGCTAGTGAATATTTTGTAAGATAAGCCTTCTTGCGATTCTAAAAGTCCACTGGCCATGGCTCCTGCAAGATCTAATTGGAGAGGACTTATATCTATTTATCTACCCTGTCAAGAGTAGATCTCAAACTAAAAGCATGGTGGCTACTCTATGCCACTTCCTTTATTTCCAAAACTCAGGGTCACCATAATCATCTTTTATCTCAAGAACTTTGCATTTTATATGCAGTAACAATTCTAGACATAAAAGAGTTTAAGGCTCAGAAACTAAGATTAGCTTATGAACAAGGTATTCATAAATGTCATCTGAAAACTGATGGACCTGGAATCAAATTTGATATAATCACACAGAAGAGAAGCTCAATTTAGAGTTTCAACATTCAAAGTAAATACTACAAACTACTGGGCCATTAAGGTTGCTGTATCTTATCTAATTAAGTGCCAGCTGTTAGAGAACACCTTGCACTGTGTTTAGCCACCTCTCAAGAACAAAGTACCCTCTCACTGCTCCCAGTTCCTTGCTTACCTTGACAACTTTCAATGGAACCTATTCAGAAGAATTAGACTTGTATCTCCTAGACTGATACAGTGAATTTCAGCATGCAGCAAAGTATACAAGTGATACAAACAGAAATGCTGATCCAAGCTCTTTTTCCTGGTTTAAGTGAGTAGGGTTAACATGGACTTCAAGCACATGAATCAGCTGCATGAGACATAAGTTTAATTACTCCATATATAGTCAAAGGCTAAGCAGACATGACTGTTACCACAGCTCAGCTGATGCTCAACATTTTAACTGAATCTTCAAAAGCTACATGGCTACATGTAGCCATGACTAAGTTGCTTTTGAAAATACTACTCAGTGTCTTAATACTGGTAGTTCCAGACTTTCCTGTCTTACTTTTCTGACACTTACATATGTTTACCTTCAGAGGAGAATGTATGTATTTACTCATGTTTTTGTCTATGGAAAGCAGATGCCTGTGAATCAGTGGGACTGTGGACAGACAGAAACATACTTGGACAGACATCTGTCAGTATTTCAGGTTTCCCTGACTACTATCACTACAGAAATTTAATCAGGACTGTGAACTTTAAGCATTTTTTTGTCATTACATATTTGCTTGCATCATTTGCTGTAAATTTCAGATTTTGAACCCTTTTTAAAAAAAATACAACCAAATACAAATGTTCATTTTCTCCTTCTATGCAGAATTTTGTAATAAACAGTTACAAAATTGCATCAGCCTTACAAAAAGAATGTTTTAAATAGTACACTGAACACAATCACAGTTTAACCTAGCACAAGTTCACGTTATACATATATATATACACACACAAATATACATATATAAATACCTGAAGTATATCAGAAAATTTGTACTATTAGTGAACATCATAGAAGACTTCTTTCTCCAAACAAAACAAACTTTTCCACACCTAAAGCATACAAAACTTTACCTGATCAGCTCTTGTGACATCAGACATTACAGCATCAGGGGGTCTTTTGGGTGCATTCACTGTCACCTAAAGCAGAAGTAGTAGTATAAATATTTCACTTCAAAAATAATTTCTCTGTACTCACAACAGAATATGTCAGGTATGAAGCAGTATTTACAAAGCTGTTAAGGTTTCTCCTACCCTTTCTACATTTACAGGCAAACAGAAAAAGATGTTTAGGCTAGAAAAAGTCTCTTTATCAAGGTAGCTTTACAAAGATAGTGATCCTGAGACATCAGATCTGGCTAACAGTTATGTGTTATAGCTGATCAGTTTGACTATATTTCTTCCAAATCATCGAAAAAAGCTCATGCAAGAATTATGTACTCAGAATAAATAGCTGTCTCACAGAACATTAGTATTTTGGAAGAAAATTAGAAATGAAGCTTTTAAAACATTACTTTAAAAGCACAACAGAGTACAAAATTATTTACTACTTCACTTACAGACTATATCACTTTTGGCATTTAAGACTTCCAGCTTTTTTAGTTTTGCCTTCCCCCCCCCCAGTTATATGCTGCATATTAAGCCCCACATTATTGAAGGGAAAAAAAAAAGAAAAAGAAAAAAGCTGTTCTGTGTGCAATCTACAGCTTCATTGTTCAGTTTTAAAGATATAAACTTCACCAGAGTGACAGGGAACTTTCTGGGTCACAATAAACACAAGAAACACCATAACCAATCCAAAACCATTGAAGTAGCTGAAATCTTTTTTCCCCTCTGGTCCTTGAGTTTTCAAAACAAAAAAAAGCCCAAAACAACAAAAAAAATTGGCATAAGCTCTAAAATGAAAGGAGCTTACCTGTAGTAATTCTATTTAATCTTAGTTTGTGTAAGCTCTTTACCAAAGGAAAGAGAAATAAAAAGAAACTGAATGTGGCATAGTTCTACATCTAATAACAGCAAAGGCTCTTTCCTGTTTAAAAAACAGCAAAGCCACCTCTTGGGTACAAAATTTGATAACATCACTCCTACTTTTGTACTTCAGAGAACCACAACGGACCTAAACATTAAGCACTTTGATAGCAGGGACACTACCTAATATGCTTTCAAATCCAGAACAGCTTGCCCCTCTTTCCAGTTGGTTTTAACAAACTCAGCCTGACCTACCAAGCCTTTAAAATGTTAAAACTAGTCAACATACGAATAATTAAGCAAATACCTCTGCCAGTAGGGCAAGAAAACCCCAACTCAAGAGGAGAGACATGACTTATACAACATGTTGCTCATCATAGACCTTAACATAGAAATTTGTTCTCCTTAGTATGCAGAAATAATAAACGTGTAAAGTGACAAAAAGCCACATTATAAAATGTGTTTGATCAGCTTGGAATTTCTTTTTGGTAGAGAGGGATGTGAAAACCTTTTTAACTGTGAATGCTTGCAAAAACAAAGCAGGAAAACTTAACATTTGAAACTGGCTTGCTGCATACAGGGGCCTATGTTGAATTTGCTACCACTGTGTTGTTTTAACTAGACTACATTTCATTTTCTCTTATCACACGAAGGACTGCTTCCTGAAACAGGTATTCTTTTTTATTATTATTTTATTATTATTCTTCATTTATATAGCATTCTCATACTTCACTAAGTAGAGTGAAGTTGCACATGCCTGCAGTGCAATGTTTAATTAAAAAGTGCCAAGGCATTACACTGAACTCACTGATGCCACCACTACAGATCAGCAACATTTCCTTTGAATCACTATACTTTTTTTTCACATGTACTGTTATAATATTTGATTACGGAAGAATTAAGGGTTTCAAAGGCCATTATATACTGTCTGCAATAATATTCTGTGAATTTTACACTACACAGAGGCTTTTCCCATTGCTCTATGAAGCAGCTTCTTTCTTTTTATGCTTTCCAAACTTCCTCCACGCAAACACAGACTTATAAAGAGCTACACCTAGAGATTTCCTCTAGACATTGCAAGTTCAAACCTAACACCACACATTTGAGCACTCAGCTTTTTACTAAGCTTGTCTTTTTACTAGAGCAACAACTTGCAATATTAACATATGATCATACCTATTAGCACAAATTCAACACATGAAAACCAAGTTATTAAACATGAATGCTCTCTCTATACATATACACAAAACTGTCACTAAAATAAATATTTAAAAAATTAAAATCTTTCCCAAGCTAGCTTTTAACAATAAATTTGTAACTTTCCTTATCTGTTCATTTATGGAGATCATGACTGGGAGTACCTAAATAAGTAAAATCAAAACAAAGTTTCTTTTGTTTGCAAAGCTCACGTTTGGGTTTCACAAAACCAGAAGTCAGTAAGAATCCTGCCAAATTGGACAGCATCTTCCATTTGACCTACAGAAGTAGGACTTAAGGACTTTAGCACAGCTCAAAGTACAACATGTAGTAGATTTTTTGTGTCAAATTAGGTCAAATTACATCCTGCTTCACTGTCGACTTCAAAAGATCTAACACAAACCCTTTAGAGGAGCTTTCTTTCCACATCACCATGCATTTTATATTAATTTAAATTTTACTTTAACTTCAGACATCATTTTCTAATTCCAAGTCCATAGAATCTAGGTTCTAAATATTTTCCAGAGAATACTGTAGTCTGTTTTCCATTAGGATATTCCATACCTGTAATTTCAAATATTTGAATGTAGGAATATCAGTTGCATGTTTAGCAATTCACTTTTCTCCCTAATTATCAAAAGAAAACCATTGGTTTCCCAGGCCCTGAACAGTACTTTTTCACTCAGGTTCTTCAATGAACAGAAGTATTTAAATTCCATTTGAGTTTGTACCAGCACACTGCTCAAATGCTAGATCCCTCCTAGTTGATATAGCAAATATTTTTGTGTGTGGTTTGTTGTTTGGTTTTTTTGTTGTTTTTTTTTTTTAAATATGAATATGCATGAGTTTACCTTGGCCTTTTCTGATGTTCGTTTTCCACCAAATCCTCCAGCTCCAACAAAAAACAAAGAGAACTGATTAAAACACACTAGGTCCTTTCCACAATAGGTATTCACTGAAAGACAACAAAAGAGGAAGGTCATATATTGTTTTCCATCTCCTTTTTCATATAGCTAGCATGTGTTGTTACAAAAAATTTCAGCTTCAAACATGACAAAGCTAATCTTAAAAAGCTATGGTGCTAAAAACACTTGACAACAGATTGCTTACTTAATTTAGTATTTATTTCAGCACCTCACACTGCATTACCAATTTATTTAAATATCACAGAATCACAGAACGTTAGGGATTGGAAGGGACCTCGAAAGATCATCTAGTCCAATCCCCCTGTCGGAGCAGGAACACCTAGATGAGGTTGCACAGGAAGGCGTCCAGGCGGGTTTTGAATGTCTCCAGAGAAGGAGACTCCACAACCTCTCTGGGCAGCCTGTTCCAGTGCTCTGTCACCCTCACTGAGAAGAAGTTTCTTCTCAAATTGCAGTGGAACCTCCTGTGTTCCAGCTTGTGCCCATTACCCCTTGTCCTATCATTGTTTGTCACCGAGAAGAGCCTGGCTCCATCCTCGTGACACTCACCCTTTAAATATTTATAAACATGAATGAGGTCTCCCCTCAGTCTCCTCTTCTGCAAACTAAAGAGACCCAGCTCCCTCAGCCTTTCCACATAAGGGAGATGCATATCCCTTATGATACAATTATGCCATAAAATATGATGTGTCAGAAGCTTTTAAGAATCCTTTGTGTGTAAAGCACATTACCAACTCATACAAAAGCAGTACTAGGTACTTTGTACTACTTACTAAGGTCACCTTCTTTCTTCTTTAGAAGTCAAACTTTTAACACTGAATTGAGATTCAGCTTTCTACTTCACTCCCTTTCATGCCCATTCCACTCCCTCACACATTAGACTGAAATTTACAGTATTGTTAATAATGTTCATTCCCAGTTTTGGAAGGAATAAAACCACCACTATGACTCTGCTCATAAAAAGGGCTTTTGCATGTTGCATAAGCAGACAGGCTTAATGTTAGCCCAAGTACGGAAGCAAAATAAAGCCAGGAGAAGCAAAGGGGCAGTAGAGACTCTAATAATTTTATCTGTACACTTAGGAAATAAAAGCTCAAGAGTGCTTAGACACTCACTGCCTATTAACTTACTCTTGCAGTCTAGTTTCCCACAAGACCTTGGTATAACTACACCTAAAGATACCAAAATTCTGAAAATGACAACTTATCAACTTTTGGAGACATTCTGATGCTTTTACTTGGATACAAGAGGAAGGAAACAGAGTTCTGTTTTGTTTTGTTTAGAAAAGAATAAAGTAGACATAAAAAAAGAATGCAGGACATGCTCTTAAAGATGGCTGCCTTATAGGTGAGTCTACACAACATACACATGACTAACCTTTGCAAAACCATCCCACAAAACATGCACACATGTGCATGTACACACCCTTTCTGAAGCGTGGCAGAATCTAAAATGGCTTCCTTCAGATAGGGCTAAGAATTATTATTAAAGAGCTTTGCTCCACTCGCATAGTGCACTGTTCTGCCTACATAAAAAAAACCCAAACATTCTCTGAAATCTTTTTCCAAAGAGAGAGTTCCTATTTCAGTAAGTTAACTGCTGGAGAACAATTCCATTATACATTTACACAGCTATTGCTAACTGGATATTTTCTCAGCTATCATTGGGACTTAATAAGCTACCAGTCTTTAGTGCAGAAAGGCTGACAGTTCTAGATACAGCTAGTTAAAAACTGAGCCTGTCAAATTTTACCGCAACCTCTCCAAAAATCAAAAACTTTCTTACCATCTATAAGCAAGACTGCTCCTGATCCTTTGTCGAGAATATCAGCAATGGTTGAAACGGAAGTTAATTCACCTGTAAGAAAAGAAAAACAAACACAAGTAGTAAGGTTTTGCTTCAGGAATAAAGTACATAGACCACACTTTACACTTTCCTACTTAAAAGAAGCACAATAATTGCAATAATAACCACAGTAATAGTCATAGTAATCACAGTCATCATGATTATACTAAAACTGCTGGGGAACCTTTGCAAATCTTGGTATGCAGATTTGAGGAGTTCTTATTTTTTCTTAAGTTCTGGAGGTTTTTTAAATAGATTCTTGCTATTTTTTATATATTAAGAGCTAAACACAAATTGCATTTCAGATCCAAACACATCACTAACTCCATAGACAGCTCCAACTATTTAAGGATTGCTCACAGATTTCATGAGGGCTGAGACAACTACAGTTCTACAGAAGAAAAGCTCAGCTCATGGCCTGGGCTCGTGGATTTATGAAGTTTGTTTCTAGAAGGGTTATTGCTCTAGAGAAATATGTAACCATATATGTTTACATAATCAACCTATGGAATGGAAAACTAAAAGTCCTGGGACTAGTTACTAGTTCTTTGAAGTTAATAAAACTTTCACACATGACCTTTTGTTTCAGCAAGAAATTATGCCATTTATCTGTGGCTTACAAGACTTTTTTTTTTACCTTCTGCACTCTGGAAAAGTTCATTTTAAAAAATTACTGATGAAGAAACCAAGATACATTCATGCATATCCTGAATGAGTCTAATAAGCACCTCTCAAGTGTTGTAATCAGGAAAAACACAGCTATCTGTGAAAAGAGCTTGCTACTATCTTAATAATTTTGACAGGATGAAAAGTAATTGCTTTTTAGGCTCTGCATTGAGATGTCCATTCTTCCTTTACATATATAATTTAACTCTTATCTTCCTTTTAACACACAGATGCAACCAATGTTGACAAATTTTTAGGTAAACATCCCAAAAGTCCTATGATACAACCTTACAGAAAGAATTAAAACTTCTGCTAGTTAGCATCAGCTTATATGAGCAATACACCAATGTGTATTGTATTTGCTTATTATATCAAAGATTAGGCATATGTTTACTAAGTATACTACAGAAAAGCAAGACCTGATCCCAGGAACACAGAGTTTCAAAATATCTTCAATTATGCAACATGTTGCCTCTCTTCTCTGCCCCTTGTAAAAAGAATATGCAAAAAATCCAGAAACAGAGCTTCCTTATTTCTAATTATAATATGGCTACAGGATCTGTTACCATAGTGAAAAGCCAACCAGCAATATAAAAGGACTGACCTGAGGTTGGTAATGGTTTATACAGCTCCAGATATTGCTCACCATGCAGCATCTATATAAAGAAAGGCAGCACTTTAACAGCAATCATATTATACTGCTTTCCCCATCACAATTGCAAGGAGATATACAGTTATTTTATAAAATGTTCAAAACAAAAAAAAAATGCAAGTTTTTGTTTTCTTTTACAAATTTCATCCCCAAAACAAAATTTTCTCAACAATTTTTTTAAACTTTTGTGGTTTAATAAAAGCATAGTGAACACAAATTAAAAATTAACAAAAAAATTATCATTAGTATCATCTTAGGAAGACATAGGCTATAGAAGTGAAGTAAATGAATAATTTCTTAGGATGTAAGAATACAAAATACTGAATTTTCCTTTCCTACAATAAAGGAAGCTTATTAATTTTACAAATATATTAATAAGTCACCTTATAATTAGATAAAGCACAAACAAAATTGATACTTAACTCTTCCATACCTTTGCAAGATTGACATTTAGTCCTGGAAGAGAAGGAACACCATCAAACATCGAACTCTGAGCAGGAATTACTCCAAAGCTAGGTAAACAACAGAACTCTTCATTTCCTTCAAAGAGAAATTTTAGGTGATCTGGATCCTTAGTTGACATTCCCACACCAAGGGCATACAGAATAGGCTCTAAGTGAGTATATTTATACACGTTGGTAGCCAATTCCTGGCCAACAATGCTTGCCTGGAAATTAGAAGTAAGTATAAAATAAAACTTCATAATCGTTAGTATTGCCCTTGCATTCTTTCTGTAATTCAATCAAACAAAAATCATGTCTGAGCATTTTGTTTATAGTCACACATGAACATAAAGTATGACTGATAGATATACCACAAAACATTAATGTACTTGTTGAAGTACAAGCAACCCTAAGGTAATGCATTATATCTTGCAGCAAGCAATTTACTTTGAGAATAAATAGTGCAACTTCATACAGCTCCACTCCTAGTAATGCCTAAGATCTTTCCTAAAGCAAACCACAAATGAAATAATTAACTGTAATAAGACTGAAACAAGGAAAAATTATCTCTCTCTAGAGAAGGAGCCAGAGCAAAGCAAAACCATACTGCCCAACAACACCCATCCCCTGTCCTTTTTCTGAACAATATCGTGACTAATGATGCTTACAGAGCTTAACAACCACTTGCATTCTGTATTTTTCAGTCTATTTAGCCTTAAGTTTTCCCATCATCAATAAGAAAAATAAAGACTGGACTCTAGAGATGTTTCTTATTCTGCTTCCTCACTCCACAGTTTAAAACCTATCTTTCTTTTTGCAGACAGCAAGAGACAGTAGAAGCTGATCAGCAACACAAGTCTCTCTGCTCACAGTTTTCAGCTAAATTTGAGTGCTTCTGGTAGACGGAGGTACTTACCATGTCAACAGATGAAGAGATCACTGATCCAGAGCTTGTTGAATTCATAGAAACATTCCTCTGAGACTCTATCTGACTTAGTGCATCACTCAATACACTTATGGATTCTAGAGAAAGGAAAAGAAAAAAAAATCACTTAGAAATAACCATAGATAAGACACTTCAGTTAGACACACAACAAATATGACAACAAATGATAACAAATGAGATACAATGTGGTGGTACTTAATCCATTTTTAAACACAATAAATATACATGTGCAAATTGAGCACAGTGCTGCATTTTACAGTTGATCTCTACACCAGCTCCAACAGTTCTGCACTCAGCAGTCAACCATGACACCTATCTAATGCAAGTGCCTGAAACACAACTGGTGCTATACACCACCATTCGAGAGCAATACGACAGTAAATACTTTGTTTTATTCCCTGAACCACAGAGTTAAGGAGAAGATAATGAGCATTGTGTTCCAACTGTCTCAAAAGTAAACATCTGCAAATTAGTACTGCTTTTCTTATCTTAAAAATTATTTGCAATACAAGTAACAGCTCTTTCTCAAGCCATAAATTCATAAACAAATAAATAAATAAATCTGAGCCTTGAACAATGACAAGGTTACAAAGAAGATGATGCACGGCTGAGATACAGAACTCAGCTATGGTAAAGGCAGGCCATCAAGAACAGCTTTTTCCTTGAAGTTCAACACGGCTAAAATGAATATGAAACATTTTTGTGGTTAAAAAAAAAAATAAACAAAAAGTGGTGAGACTCATGCACAGAAAATAAAAAAGTGTTTAAATCAGAGGAGTGCAAAATCATTATTTAACTACCTCTACCTTGGAGCCACTCACCTCCACTTCAAGATCTCTATACCCATACTGACCTGCACTGTCGCTCAGTCTAATACCGTGTTGCTCTACTGCACAGCACTCACCTACACATCCTGCAAGTTAGCTGCATACCCTCTTGCAGAATCTTGATTTCCTAAACTATTTCTAGCTTCCAAGTCTTGCAGCTAGACTCATCATAAGGTTTTATTTGTGGCCTAAATTTCAAGAAGAAAAAGGAACATCTATGGAACAAACATGCGTTGTCACCCTTCTGCTAAAGCCAAGTTTTACCTTTGGGTATATGCGCTGTAATAACATGACATGAGGTTATGACATTTACAGAATGTGAAAATGTGCAGAACAACAGATTCTTAACTTATAAGAACCCTTTAAAATGTAATCCCTTTTGTTCCTTTTTTGATTTCTGAAATGTATGAAGGAAAAGCAATACTGAGCTGCTGGGAGAAGCAACAGACTTTCTACCTCTCTTGCTTGAACCAAAGAAAGGCTTTCACGTTGCTTTAAAACCTTCAAAGGAAAACACAGCTTTGACCTCCAAGTAAACCTGAATGTTTCCTCAAGTTTTCATGTCCACAACCCACTTCCATGCAGGAACATAATTATTATTCTTAATGGTGGAATCTCAAAAGAATATTACCAACAAGTATTTTAATAATGTAATATTTTTAATGTAATAATAATTGTAATAATGGTGCAGAATGCCACAATCTACTTTTCAAGGAGTCTCTCTTCCAGATTATATGATATGACTGGACTCTCAAATTGGTGAGCTGCAGAGTGTCTGTCTGAAAACTATGAAGACGTGTTGTTCTTCACTCTTAATGTCAAAGGCCTCACCAAAATTGGTTTCTTTTTTTTTTTTTTTTTTAAACTTTGGCCTAATTTTGTATTTCTCATCAACAACAGCACTTGAGCCGGTTCATACCAGAATAATTTAGTAACACTTTCATTGCTTTTTTTCCAAAGCATATGTATGCAGAAAAAGCTGTCTTTTAAGGACAGAATGTTATTTCAATGACTTCTGTGTTTATTTCTTTATATCTATGACACACATCAACTGCATAAGATTCATCTATGGTTCTAAGCCCCAATTTATTGAGAAGTTTTCATACCTTAATATTAAAGTTACTTTTAAGATGCCATCCCTTTGTGTTCCCTGAAAAGTTCAAGCAAGCTATTAGAATATCACCGAATATCGATAGTAAACCTTTTTTTTTCTTTATTTTTTTAATAAAGAAAAGGAAATAGAATGTTAATTTATTTTATTTTCCCTGTGAATTACTACATTATAGAATTCTTCAGGCAACTGAAACATTTTAACATATTAATTTATTTCAGTCTTCACTCCTTTTCTGCTGCCTGGCATAAGAAACTAAACTAGTAGAAAATGAGATTTAGCATTTGACCAGATATGAATCCTTCACATGAAGTAGGGTTACACCTTCAAAGAAAGAACTGGTAAGTGAGGTCTGGACATCGATAAGGGTGATTTCAATAGTCTTTGTTTTGCATTCATGCCGAGTATTGAAAGTAAAAGAGATGGGGAGGGAAGCACAGAGTGGTACATGAATTTTCAGTCATACACAAGGATGTTTGAAATTAACGTTTCAGCAGTAGACTTAACTATGACAATTTTTACTCTTAAATACATGGCTCTACAACCTAATTAAAGTTCTTCTAAGATTCAAGAAGTAGCTCAAAGGGTATAATTTCAGCAGAAACAAACCCAGTAGGAAACCTTTTCATTAATATAATTACTTTTAATATTGGTTCTGAGGTATTTTTTAAGTTGTTTTACTGTCAGTGGACTCTAAAACCTTAAATGTCCAGTATCCTGGGATGGCCTGCTATTAACGGGCAAATTATTAGCAGAGAGCATGAAAACATTAACCTGAAGAGCAAAGGCTGAAAATAGTCTTGGCAAGGCATAACTCTTTCTGAAAGTATTCCTCTCACTTTCCAATTAGGGAACATTGCATGTGAACCATGCCCCTTAACTATGGGGGAAACAGCACCTGTGTTTAAGCCCTTTTAAAACACCTACAAAGATAAAATTGAAGACAGAACAGTTTTCTTCTTACACAAAATTTTTCTTTATAAAAACACAAAGTATATATACATACATACACACACATCTTCACACACATACGGTTTATACCAGTTTGTCCTATACCAGAGATAAGCTTTTGAAATGTGCCAGAAGTCAGCCAGTGACAATACTAAAGTATTTTTTGTACCTAGGCAGCTTTTAAGAGAATTAAAAATTAATGTAAACGTAAAGGCAGATCACAGACCTTTAAGATACTAGATTAGTGAAAACTGGCTCATATCTTCACAGCTGCAGAGGAAATCAAGACAGAGATTGCCTTATATGCATAACAGACAATTAATTCTGTTTTCCTAGATAACAAAACAACAAAGCATACTAACTTGTGTACAGAACGCTGTATACAGTATACAATCTGCAAGACAGGGATGGTTGTCTTCCACCTATCTCACAACACAATTTGATTTCTGCCTCTGCATAACAGGAAGAGTCAAGACTATGACATAAGAGCAAGTAGCATACTGTGCAGGCAAGGGCTACTGGATCTAGCATTGCCTAAGAGGGAATATAAGGAGGTAACATATCAACGTGCAGTGCAACTTGCAACTGTGACCTACTACACATGCACCACATATTCAGAAGCTGCTTTATCACATTTAATTTCGTTTTTCTGCTTATGCACAGGAGCCCAGGACCTCTCAGTATCTCAAAACATGGAGCCATGTTTCCATGACAAATATGTAATCTCATTAGACCCAGCTGCAAATGAGAGCCTGAGCAATTCTCTTCCAGTACTAGTTAAGCTAAGCCACATTATTCTGCAAATGCTACCACCTAAGGGCATTCAGGGAGCCATTTATAGTGACTTACTGATGTACACTGTAAGTTGATTCTGGTGTCCTAACCTTAAGGCTTTGATTATGCCTTGCTTATTTTGAAAGATTTCTCACTCGTTCTAAAGTGGTATAAAGCAAGCTAAAACTATTATTTGAGTTTAATCATTACTAGGAAAATAACATCATCCTGCAAATTAGGAAAAAGATCTAACACTTAAGTGACTGCAGATTCACTGCTGCCTCAGAGGCAGTGATATTTTCATGTTGTGTTAAGTAGATGCTTAACTTTCAGCCCGGTAAAGGGAATGTAAGAGAACACATGCCAGCAAAACTACATCTTACACTTCTTCAACTTCCTAAGTCCTAAATTCTCACACAGCTTACTAAAAAAAAAAAAAAAAAAAAAAAAAAAAGAGTCTGTTCTCAGATTTTTCTGTTGTTAAAAAGGCATCATGTAGTGAATGCAAAAGTAACTGTCTATTTTGCTTGCTAACAGGACTGTGTCTGGAACTCTGTGGGAACACAGAGGAACTGCCAGAACTTCTACAAGCACATTAAGGAATAAGCCTGTAAAGCTTAGGGAATAACTACAGAGAACATTCAAAGATATAGCATTAAAAGGAAAGTGAAAAGCCAAGCACAGTCAGTTACATCAACCGTCTCTGATAGCTTTTGGGGTAAGAGGAGGAGTTTGGGCAAAAGACTGTACTGCACAATCACCAGCTGCACATCCAGAAAGATGCAGGGTAACTACCAAGAAAGACTGCTTTACTGAGCACACTATCATGATAACTGAGAAGCTTCAATGAGTTACTGAATTAACATTAACAGCCAAATCAAGTGACAATTAGCTATTAACTATTAATTAAAATTGCACAGACTCTACAAAGTCATATTCTTCTACACAAGCAAGAAGTTTTTAGCTTGATTCAGTTTATGTGCCAAGAGAATAAGTTAAGCCTACAAACTGAAGAAGGGCTTAAAAAAGGTCTAAAGAAAAATTAGTATCTTTTTTACTTAAACTAGTTTTAAGAAAAAGAATTCAATATTTTAATTGCTTAAAACACCATCACTAAAACATAAAGCTGAAGCAGTACTTCCATTTAGTGTTCAATATTTCAGCATCTGCAGCAGAATGTCCTTGGCTAAAACACACAACGGTGAATAGGCTCTAGTAAATATCAAATGAGTGCTTTGCTAGGCAGGGTTCTAAATGCATGATCATTCAGATATTAGTTACAGAGCATTTAATTTAAAAGAATGGCTTCCTCATATGTTTGCAAAAAAGAGAATTCTAAGAAAAAAAAAAAGTACAACATGAATCCAAGTATTCACATATACTTGACTGTTAGACCTGTACGGAAAATTACCTTTAAAAAAGCCCTAACCAACCAACAGATGATACTCTTATTTCTTTGTAATCTAGAAGGAATAAAGTCAAACTGTCCTTATCAGTACACTCAAATTCTGAAACAAGATTAACATCTCTGACGATGGCATTTTCTACTATATTACAAGCAAATACTTTATGTAATTGGTATTTTTTTATACTTACACATAATGGTTACTACATGATTGCTCTTTGCATTATCAAATTACTTAAATTAATGAAATCTTCTGGGAGAGTTTTAACTTGCAGATACTAGTTATTGTAGCTATGCATTTTTAATGCAAGTACTTTAATTATTTTCCCTTATTTAACAGTTGAATACCTTCAAGCAAGAAAGTGGAGACTTTGTCAGTAGAAAAAAAATCTTAATATGGAACTGAAAGTTCTATTCAGCTAAAAATTCTTCAGAATTTTCCCCAACCCTTCTGCGGATTCTCACATGCACCAAATTAATGCAACAGTCTTCATTCAGCCTGGCAGTACCTATTGCTTGATGTCACTGAAAGGACAATGCTGTATTTTTGGCAAAGTTCATAACAAAACAGAAGCTAAGGTATGAACACTGCATGGGAGACTCATCCTAGTCTAATATTTACAATTTCCTGACTGTAGAAACCTGCTATGTTTTATTGTAAGAATAATATTCAGAAGTCCAAAATCTTGCCCAATTTTTCTCCTGATAGCATCAAGAGGCAGATGTAGAATTTCACATGTAATGCTGAAGCACCTTCCAAAACAAATTCCCACCTACAACGTTTTCAACACAACATTTTTCTGCTTGCAACCCATAAAAACTAACATAGTACAAGCGACAGGTCTGAGAACAGATCAGAAGCGATAAAACTGGAATTATGTTGTTATAAATAGAATTCCATAGCAAGACAGTGAACATCTGTAAACTGACATACATTTGGAAATAGGACACCTGTAAGCCAAGGATCAGTGAAAACTGTCAGTAAGGTGATTGAGACCTGCTGTATGGCTGGTTTCATTCCTCTACTAAGACCTGAGTGAAAGGACAAAGTGTCTCCTATTCTGGTTTTAGCATCTAAAAACATATCCCTAAGGTTTTAACAAAATGTCAGGACAGACAGCCTAAACGTCTACTGAGTATCCAAGCATCTTTAAAATTCAACTGGCATTGGACACAAGGATGTCTTTTTTTTCGAACACTTGAAAGCTAGCATTTCCTAATTTGGCAAATACTCAATCTTTGACCTAAATAACGACATTCGTAATAACAAAACAACCATCAGTGACACTAAGCACACGTAACTCACACTAACAAACTAAAGATATCTTGAGGAATCTTGATAAGCAGTTGGGAAAATTAGTCTGTATGGTTAATTTATGAGCTATGACATCTATGGATCTAAATAAAGACAAACATAAGACAACAAAAAGAAAGCTTGGAAGATGGAAGAGAAGCAAGAAAATATCAGAGTTATTTTGGCTAGAAAACCCAAGCCAAACCAAAACAACCAACAGATAATGGGAAGTAACAAAGAAAGTAAATGAAGCACTGGAACAGACAGTCATCTTGGTGACCAGCCAAGGGGGTGATGTTACCCAGGAACACAAGGTAGTAAGGAAGAACTTATTTCCTGTGTTATACAAAATGACTTCACCAGAGAGCTTTTTAATACAGAAAAATCTACCAGAAAACAAGATTCCATAACTGAAAAGAAAATACCATCTCTTTATTACACTGCTACTACCAGTATGTAAGTGCAATCAAATAAAACACTACCATTATTCTGGCTGCAATACATAAAATTACAGTGATGTCACTTCCCTAAAAATGCTTAAGAAAGAGAATAGATTTTAATTTTGCAAGTAAGAACAGAAAAGTTTCCTTAAAAAGATCTGACCATACTGAAACAGTAAATGATTAACGTTACATGTTTACAAAATAATTCACTGGTTCCCTAGAGTTTTCAGCAGATGTCTGACAAGAAAGCATTCTCTTCTAAGTTTTGCGTACCCAAACTATACACACCGTCAAAGTTTCCCTTACCTTGGATACTTCTGGGTTTACTGGCGTTATCAAAGTCACAGACCTTCTCCCAATTATCTCTCACTACTTCAGGTGTCATTGGCTGATTCTTTCCTCTGACAATAGCACCCAAGGATCGCTCCCAGCGCACTAATGGGAAACGTGAATCAGAGAGTTCAAGCAACAAAGAAACTTTTAGTTTAGTTTAGTAGGGCACTACTTTCATGATGGTGCAAGAAAGGAAAGGTTATAAGTACTCCAATTTAACTCACCAGTGTAACTTCAAGCTGGACTAAAAGGGCTCACTGCCTTTAACTAACATTTAGAAAAGGCAAAGCACTGATTTGAAATCTCATTAGAGCCACAACAGACTGACTGCTCTCTGAAAATACCACATCAGTTTTATAATTCTATCTAGTGAAAAGTTGTATCTAGTATGCACCTAAAATGTGAAAGTCATTTTTTGTCTATGAAAGAGTGCTAATACCAGTAGCCAGCATCTCTAAAGTCCCTGAAGTTGTATTTCAACACTGTAACTTGAGTAAAAACTAGTAAGGTTAATGTGAAGCCAGTTCTGGAAGGATACTTCCTTCCAGATTCTTCCTGAATTCCAGGATTCTTCCTGGAATGCAACTAATCCTTAAGAGCAAAACCAGCATGGAAGATTAATTAGCAACAGAAAATGAGTAAGATCATACCAGTACCTCATTAACAACATGGTTTCATTTTAAAGACTTCAACAGTAGCCATTATAATGGTAGAAAATGCTATTTTCTTTTGACCAGAGAAGAGAAGCCACAGATTTTCAGCTGTATTAAAACTCAGCTCCTTCTGGAGGGCTACAAAAGGTTTTAGGCTGCTGCAGTAATTCGTTTAATCTGTTTAACACACTTCTTGGGAAAAGCTATTCCAGTGCCACCAGAAAATTTATAGTTCTTTAGAAATGTAGAAAATCTTTATCAAGTGGGAAAAAAATGCTTTGGAAGAACGGGGAACCACTTTTTGAATTAATGGTCCTCCTTCCATGGCAAATGGAATCAATGGCTGAGAGAGCTGGAGCTGTTCAGCCTTAAGAGAAGGATCCAGTGGGACCTTATAGCAACCTTTCAGTACCTGAAAGGTGCCTATAAGAAATCTGGGGAAGAGCTGTTCACTAGGGCATGTAGCGATAGGACGAGTGGTAATGGTTTTAAACTAGAAAAGGGTAGATTTAGGTTGGATATTAGGAAAAAGATTTTCCACATGAGGGTGATAGATCACTGGAACAGGTTGCCCAGAGAGGTGGTGGAGAACACATCCCTAGAGATATTCAAGGTCAGGCTTGATGGGGCTCTGAGCAACCTGATCTGGTAACGTTGTCCCTGCTTACTGCAGAGGGATTGGACTGGATGATCTTTGAAGGTCCCTTCCAACTCAGTATATACTATGATTCCATGATTCTATATTTAGGAAAAAAGTTAAGACATTTCACACACTGAATTAAGTTTTCCATCTCATAAGCTGTCAGTATTATCTGAATTTTCCTTACATTCATATTTAAGCTAGTTACTGGAGTCACTCCAAGAAAATGCTTAGCTAGCATAGCTACTGGCCATTAAGAAGGCTATTTGTCTCAACATGTTAAGTATAAATAAAGGTGTAAAGCCACCAAGAAACAGTATATCTACCAGCATGTGCTACTTCTATATAATGAAAAATGGAAGTTATCAAGAAAAGGCAGAAACATATACTTAGCACCAAAAAAGATTATTCTTGATTTCAATTATACTCTTGGGATCCAAGAGTTAAGGTTACTTAGGCAGATTTATAATTACTATTATTCAGCCCAAAAGCATAACAAAGCACATACTTAAGTTACGAGTTTCCCTCATGTGTAGTGAAATTTGTGACTTCTGCTTAAAATAAACAGTCTCCTCAGAATCCTAGGCTTTTGCTAATCTTCTCTCCGTAAACAAAAGGGTCATAAATGGAGGTTAACCACAGAGATGATTTGCACACTTTTGTTGTCAATTCAAAAAACAAAATCAATCCCATAACACAAAGTACTTACATTTTCCAATCCATCCAGCTCCCACCTGCCAAGAAAAAATAAATCATCAGCTTACCACATATTACAAAGCAAAGTTTTGGTAATGCAGTGAAACAAAACTACACTTCAGAACAAACTCAGCATAATGAAAGTTTCTGAACTACTACTGGTTGTATTTAACAGTTTAGTTAAGCACTGGAATGCGAGCACCAGAGACCTCCAGGAACAAGACAACAGCTTCCATCAAATTTGTGAGATAACAGTTTGATGACAATACCATAATGTATTCCATAACTAAGTAATTCATCCTTCCTGCAAGTTGCTTTCTGTGTTGGAATGATTTAGAAAACACAAACTTCTTTTGAAGTAGTTGTTTTGGTACCTTTTCAAACTCGCAAAGGTACCATAAGAATTATAACAATCAAATCAGTAGTATTTTGAAAACAACGGAATTTCACAAGGTTGTTACTGCCTAATGTATTTGTCATATACAGCACAACAGGTCAACATTTTGTCTGTGCTGAATACACAGTGTCCCATGATAATTCAGTTTTAGCAAAAAAGTTTAAGACTGGACAGGCTAAAGCAAATGAGTGACTTTGGGGGAAGGGGCAAAGAAAGTGAAAGAGGGGGAAGAGAGGGAAAATAAAAAGATTACCTCAAACAGACTGCCATTCTCCGCACAGCTCTCATGGCAAAGCCAAACAACTAAGGGAGCAACATACTCTGGTTTGAAAGCATCGACCAGATCTAGAGAAAATTAGAGGAGAGAATAATAAAACAGAAATACTGTATTATTACACCAAATAATTCTTACTCTAACACCTTCTGATGAACAGCAGAACAACAAACACCGCATTTGGAAATGCCAAAATTTCCAAATGAGGTATTTGGAATTATCAGCCATGCTAAATTTATATATCGATTGTAGTTTTGGATTTTCATTATCATCTGGCACAAAAGAAAACTATCTGAAAATGGAGATATTGTCATGGAGCAGAGCGTGGTTGTCCAGGCAGCTCTTACACATTTTATTTTCACTTTCTGAAATGAAAAATTAATTTCGTGTAGTTTTCTTTTTTAGCTTATAGAATACTATTATTTCAACCACAGACACATAGCTGTTCTTCAGCTAAAGGTCAGGAAGCTTTTTCAAATACTCTGACAGATGAGGAGCTAGGAAACTTTAGCATTACAGTTATTACTTCTTTACTGTCCAAGCTGAAGTAACAGAAGCTAATTGTTACAAGTTCCACAAAGGTAAAAGGAAACTGAACACCACTTAATATGGCCTGTTTTAAGTGCATAACAGAAGTCTTTATGACACACATCATTTAGTCTCAAAAATTAGCACTAGACTGTTGTCACTAATACTACTAATCCACTATTAAATGAACTAAGAAATACATGGTAGAAGTCTAAAAAGCCCCACAAAAACAGGTGAAAACTACACTTATAGTCCTAGCAAGAACAAAACTAAGCAGGCCAACTTGCACAAAGATGAACAGGAAAGTAAGTACTAGCTGAAATAACACAGACAATTTGTGATATGAAAACACTTAAAGCTCTGGCGCCCAAACCATTTAAGAGTATTTGAAAAAATGGACAGGGAGGGACAAAGAGAGGCAAGGAATAAATGATCAGAGCTGTAACTATCTTATAGGGACACCAAAGGATTTCACTCTTAAAATTACTAAGAAAGAAAATTAGGAGGTGGTTTTATCACTCTATGTAAGAATCTTCAGGAAATTCCAGCTACTGAACTCCACTTTATGATTCAGGACCTCATAGCTGGAAGTTTAATGTAACTGACTCTTCTCTAAGTGTGATAAATCCCTGGAACCTACAAACTACAGAGGTGCTAGATTTCCTTATCACTTGGATTACTTAGATATAAACCAGGATATTTTACACAGAACTTAGACAAAAAAAAAATTATGCATTCAATCCATGCACAATTGTATAAAATATATAACTTTTCAGTATCTTGTACAGCAGTCCAAATGTAAGGATATCCCTGGCTTTAAAAAGCCTATCACTCAGGAAGAGAAGGGTGGGAGTGAAATTAAACAGGTTGATTCTAGAACACTTTCTGAGAACAATCTCCTTTTATAGGCTTCTTTTTCCAAATTATTTTTGTTTCTTCTGGTCATTTGCCAAAGTAATAAGTTACTATGTTTATCGTAAATATACACTTTACACACAGCTGTCCCCTACAATGTTCTTTCTACTGGCTTCACAATGCAGTGCTCTGTTAAAACCTGTTCAAGCATTCAAAGATTAATAACTGTGCAATCAAGAAAAACATAATATATTAGGCAACTCAGTTCATTATAATCTCCTACTGATCATGGAATGAAGTATACACATGACATGTTGTGCAAAAAATGGTATTTTGCAATTAGTATTAAATGCATACATCTTATGCACATACTTGATTCCACATCTGATGAAACAAACAAGCCTTTCCACTACCATAAGAGGATCTTGGAGGAGTCTATAAAGAGCCTTGCCAAAAGAAATTGCTTTAGTGAATTATAAAAATTGCTTATCTTATGGCAGAAAATAAGAATTCCTTAAAACAGACAAAGTTGACAGTTCAGAGACAAAAAGACAGTAGGAATAATGAATAAGCAGTGTTTGAAGTGTAAAGGATTTCCATTTTTGAGAGAAAGCTAGCTGTGCTTCAATTCACTGAAAAATATCAATACACATAGACCTTAAATAATTCACCTTGTGGCATGACAGTCTGGGTCAGTCTGGATCCAGCAGTAGGAGCAATTGTGTTACAGTGGATGTTATACTTCCGGCCTTCAATTGCAATTGTGTTTGAAAGACCCAAAAGGCCAAGTTTTGCAGCACTGTAGTTTGCCTGACCAAAGTTTCCATATATTCCAGCAGCGGAGGAAGTCATAATTATTCTTAGGGAAGATGGGGGAAGAAAAAAAAAAAAAAAAAAAAATGAAAAGTTTGATTTATTCAAGTTGTTTAATTTTACACGACAACATTTTCCAGCTTTGGCATTATCCTCTCCATGTTCCACAAATAAAAAAGTGTGCAGATAAGAAAACATTGTGTTGGTTTTGCTAACAAACAGATGCCTTTTTCAAGTTTGATTAATAGCAAACAACTGACATCCTTAAGCGTTGTCACAGTAGCAGAAAATAACAAAGTAATGAGCCTTTTTGAGTAATACTGCAACACTAGAACAGGCATTCTGTGAGAACAGTATACACTACAGAGAAAAGTATTTTCTTTCCATGTTCTAACTGAACTTCAAGTGGCATTATTCTTACAACTAATAAACAGGTCAGAAGAAAATTACATTTTATAGAAAATGACTTCGCCTTCTACCTGGTAATATGTGAAGACACATTCTCACCGAATTCATGTTCGAAGAATCCTAAAACACATTAAATGCATGAAGGAAAAAGATAGCAAAGTCTTGTCCTTTGCTGTTCCCTAACATTACTCCTGTGGAGATTACTGAACTGCTCACAAGAAAGCTGTAAAACCACTGCAGTCCATTGCTAGTTTGAGGCAAGAAAACATTGTGCTGCATGTCTTCTCTTAAACTGGAATTCAAAAGAAAAGAGTCTACACCTCCGCTTTCTAACCATATTAGAATCCATTCCAACCTACTGCATATCTGAGATCAAAATCTATTTAATTTTTATTATTATTTGCTCACTAGCTTTTAATCAAAATAAAGAGATGTGTTACTAGTATTGGCTCAATATGATCAAGATGAAAATAGCTAAAAAATCTATCCAATGCAGGCATTTTGCAGATGGCATAAAGCTATACAGAAACTGCATAAGCACTCACTACCACTGTTATCTCACCAAATACAGAAAAGGAGCCAAGGTAAGCAGTTTCCTAAACGGATGCAACTCCTAGACTTCAGCTGTGTATTTTGCCTGCTGATCTCTTCCTTTATCCTTACAGTTCAGTTCCTTGGATGAGAAGGAATGTCAGTTTGCTTACAGAATGACAAAGACGCTCATGCAGCGTTCAACATGTGGGTATGCTTGTTAAGATTAATATAATAATGTCAATGTTTTGATAAGGAAAAAAGCAACAAAAGTGAAAAAACTTAGAAGTTTGAATTCATTGAACTCTTTCAGTTAACAGTGACACATACCAAAATAGACTAAGAGCACTCCCACAACTTCTAAGACAAGTAAATTTGTCCAAAGGGAAAAAAAAAACCCCAAATAACCCCCCAAAAAAAACCAAGACCCACAAGCAGAACCTCATGTATCAGTTATTCAAATAAGAAGAAGCAGGAGAAGAAGCTTTCAGACTTGCAGTAACAAACATTTCTAAACTGTCTTCATTAAAATAAATGGTATTTCTGTAAGCCTACAGCTCCTGTGTAGCTTATTTGCATCTACATGGAAAAAAATCTTTAAATATTTGGCTGGAGAGGCAGACAGAGGGACAGAACTGAAAGGATATAGGCTTACACATTTGGACTGATAACAGTCTGCATCAGTCTGCTGCACCCTACTGAAAAAGATTTTTAAAAAGAAACACAAAAAAAAGAAAACAAACCTTTACCTGCCAAATTTCTGATTTTTCATATGATTCCATGCTGCTCGAGTGACCAGGAATGATCCCTTCAAATGAATTTTATGAATTATATCTAGGAACAAATTAAAGGCAGTTTAATGATTTCATCTCCCAACTTGAAATACATCTTTTTTTTCTTCATGACAAAAACTGCACTGTCTTCACACTTTCAAACTGTAACTAAGAAAGCGATAGGCTCTTTTTTTCTTTTTTTTTTTTCCTAGACTATTTTGAAGTGCTTGCCTGAACATAAACTGATCATTCCTTCTGCCTCTTGGATGAGGGTCTCATGCATAGAATTCACAAGCATTCAACATGCCTGCACTTAAGTACAGTCAAACAAGGACTACAGAAGCTAGATCATCTTTGTAAAAGCCTGCTCAACTGACTCATCACCACCTACCACATCACTGAAGGTTTCCCCTGTTCTTCTGTCCCTTGACATATCAGCTTTGCTTTCTCTATTGTTTTCAGGGTCTTTTAAGCCTGTTGAGCATTCAGCCAGGCAGTGCTGGCACTTGGAATGTGTTCTGCTCACAAAAACTATTCTGTGTGTTTCACACGGCTCTTTTTTTGTATTCCACTCTGCAACTAGGAGTGGCAGCTAGAGCCTTTCTTCCCCTTTGGAACTACATACACCTACCTTGCATTGCAGCAAAAATCTAGTTTACAAGCTGAACATAAGGCAGCTGAACACTAGCAGTTTATCACTAAGCTTTCAGGGCAAAAGAAGATTCTCTGGTCTGTCATAGACAGCCATCCTTGCCTTCTCTTCTTCCCTGTACCAATCGGAGGGATGTACCTTTCATCTATCACACCAAAAGCATATTTTAAAGTTTATCAACTCACCCCAATCTTCATCACTTATCCGAACAAAAGAACGATCTCTTAGGATCCTACAGTTCAACATTAGGAAAACAAAAATAAAACAAACAAACAAAAAGATTAACAAAAGTTCATACAAAGTGACATCTTGCAATCAAACAGGAAAACAACTTTCAGGTTTACTCACCCAGCATTGTTTATGACAATATCTGCAAAAAAAAAAAAAACAAACCCAGAAAATAAACTAAGTGAATGTACTGATAAAGTAAAAGCTTGTTTCTATTTTTCTCCCACTTCTAATAGACAACCAGAATACCGCATACATCCATCATACTATTATTCTATAGCTCCTTGTCCTGAATACTGAAACTCTACCATTGAATAATAAATAACGCAAGAAAAAATACTTTAGTACAGGCAAGTCTCAGCCTGCCACCAGAACAAAGCCTGACAGAGAGGTGCAGCTGGCAACCTGTGAACACAATATCTGCAGGATGCAGCTATCCTGCAGAGTTTTGCAGCTTGCTTTGAATTCCACTGTGCTCCCAATTATGCAATTTGTGCCACCACCTTTTTTGCAGTAAGTCCAAATTAAAACTGAAAGAACCACAGAGTCGCAGAACCACTAAAGCAACCTGGATCATAACAATTTTTGACAATATTTAATTTGATACCTGTTGGCTTTGATGATGTGTAATTTTAGACATTTAACCCTGAGCTAAAATCACATAAACTTCACAATTAAACAGTGGCAATCAGATGGTAAAGAGGAACACTACTTGTTAGATAGAATATGTCAATCTTTATTTTTAATTTGTGTTAAAGCATTTTGATCTTCATATAGGCAAAAAAGCTTAACCATTGCTTAAGTACTAAAATTCTGAAGGGGAGGAAGACAAGAACCACATTTGGAGCTTTAAACCTGCTAAAAAGTACCAAAAAACCCAGAAAAGTCGTGCATTCAGACATGAAGTGGAAAGCCCCTGCTTTAGGTTTCACTGACTAAGGGCATCAAGGGTTGGTGTCTACTCTTGTCACACTGTACTTCATATACTTGTCAATTGCACTGCTTATAATGGCTCTGCTCTTGCAAACAAGTTACAAGAAGAATTATGCAATTGTACCTATCCTCCCAAAAGCCTCCAGTGCTGTCTTCACAAGCTTTTCACCGTCTTCTACTGAATCTATAAGGAAAAAAATATAAACTTTGAACTAAAATGAACTGGGTACACTGCACTTCCATGATATTGACAGATAAATCTATGAAGCTAAGAAAAATAAATTGTGTGCAAACCCAATATAAAATAAATTCAAATTCAGCCACTATTTGCACATGGCCTAAAGCAAATCCCACACAGTAAGTATAAATGGCACAATGTTTGTCATTGCAAGAAAAAACAAGAAGCAAAACAAGAACAATTCATCCATTCCCATTTTGCCTCTCACAACTGCAGATGGACAGTTTCCTAATATTTCAATGTTAAGAAAGCGTAAGAAAGAAAAGGCATTACTAAACAAGTAGTACTAAGTAAAAAGAACACTTTATGCACTTGCTTTTAGCGTCTTCATCTTTCTACTCCACATTACATTCTATTCAGTTAATTTATATGGTATTGGCAAGCTGGCCTTTATTAAGCAGAGTCAATTTTTCATTCAACAGGTCCACTATTCCTATAGATAAAACGTTAAACTAGTCTGGAAAAATAACATACCATAACTGGGTACTGCTTTCCCTCCTTTTGCTCTGATTTCGTTGACAACTTTGTCAGCAGCTGAGGAGCTCTTGCCATATCCCTTGAAATCACCTCCAAGATCATTCACTGTGCATCACAAAGAAATGAAAATTTCAGTTAACACTCAGACTTCATGCTCTCTCCTTATCTCATTACTATGTTGGAACTTAAAAGGAATATTAACAAAACCTGCCGCATTTGACTCCTACTGACAATTTCAGATGATTACATTAGAACAATAGGGCCCATTACTGCATTTTTTTTAAAGTAGTATAACAAGTGGTATCTTTTTTTTTTTTAGTAACATGAGAAACAGAACTATTTCTTTATTCTCTCCACCACTTGCTTGCCCTGCCTAGGCTTCCTCTCTAATCTTGTTATTGCAGTTCAGAGATTAATATCAAGATCAGATTACATAACAATCACTGCTGATTAATCCTAGTCAAACTGCTATAGCTACTGCATGAACCATAAACAAGACTGAGAAGACTTTGTTCCTGTTTAGTAAGAGTTGTTAAAATGTTACTAGCAAACTTCACTAAAGAACAGATCAAGCAGTCTGAACAAACGGCGAAAAGCCCGCTCTGGATCTTCAGATCCTGCTCCTGTGGGGTAAGAGGGCACCTGACACAGGGAGCTGCTTTGTTTTCAGGCTGCTCTCTGAGCTGGGGCATGCGTCATTAATGGTAGCTGCACCAGAGCAACACCACAGTTTGCTGCATTGCTGTATTTGCGTGTCCCACAACTTCACACAATCCATCAGGGGAACAAAAACAGGTCCAAAAAAATCCACGCATACATTACATTTGGACTAAGAATTTTAACTGCTGAGATGTATGTTTAAATGGGTGCAATATTAAATTGTAAACCAGAACTGACTGTAGATTTACATGCAACATCGGTATTTTGCTAAACAGTCTTTCCTGTGGTAAACTCCAGCTTTGTGCCTTCTAATGTTTGCAGTCCTCAAGATCCAGCCATAGTGAAATTCAGAGAATATGCAAGATATTCTTGCTGTCTTGATGATAAAGAGCAACTATAAGCCTGTGGTATGATAACAAAAGAAAAGAAAAACACATTGTGCCCCCCTCTTTTTTTTTCTTTAATCTCTCCATGTAAAGAGGAACATAGCTTGCAGAACACATGACAAAATTGTTCCCTGTTATACAGGCCAAAAAAGTCTCTATTCAACTTTGTGTGCAGCACTTCAAGATAAATGAGGGAACACTTCAGAAAATCCAGATAAGTAAATGAAAATGCCAAGGCCCAGAGGAAATGAGCCATGCAAAGAACAGGCAAAAAACCCCTAGTAACAAACCAAACCAAAACCAAGAACCATCTAGCCTGAAGTGATAACAATATGCTCAGGTACATTAACAGACTGATGAAAAAAAAAAAAAGGGAACAAAATCTCCAAGCTAAATAGATCAATATCTAATAGTTCAAACAATCAGCTAGCAAAACTCAGGAGTGGCACTAGGGAAAATTTCTAAGTGTAGTGAAGCATTAGAATAGGCAACACAGGTAGACTGCTCAGTCTGCAACATCAAAGGTCTTTAACAAGACATTAAAGAAAAGCGAGTCAGGAACAGCACTAGGATTTCTAATCTGTCCTGGGAAAGAAGGGTGGACAATTTTGTGTTAGACATTTATACAAAAACATTGTTAGTCTTGTTAAAACATTACAACTCTTTACCAAAGACTTGCTTATATATGTTTACCCTTCACCTCAATAGTAATTTGCTGAAAAAAGCTTAATTAAAGATTTGGGGAAATTTCCAGAGGCGAAAAAGCACCTCAGGCTGAGTGTAGGCACTAACAGAGTTGAAGCAAAAATGAATACACAAGAAAGAACAGAGCTATCCTAGGCTTTTAAAATTATAAATTAACTTCACAAATGTGACAGAGTAATTTAAAACTAACTAACTAAATGAATACATAAAACTCCAGAACAAAACAACAGATAAATAACATTACTTTAAGCTCCAGCTTTACATTATATAATTTCCAGTTGAAAACATCCAGAAAAGAGCCAGGAACTGCAGCAGTTGTGACAGAGCATGGTATAGTCTGAACTGTAAAGAATAATTCCTCTAAGGCTTTGAGTGTGTTATTAGCAAGTAGTGCAGAGCAGCAGAAGCAAATCTGTAAACAGTTGGTGCTGAGACATCTATAGTACTTGTTGCTTGGAAAAATAAACCAACTCATTTCTTGCTGTATTCTGGTGCCACAAACCAAACATACATTTGGAACAACTTAGGTGCATTGCTAAATTGCATCTTACAGTTTGTCTTCCAAAGGAACTCCACTCATGCACTTCAATACCATTCTACACTGCAAACAAAGTTACAAATCAATACAAATCAGGAGAGATGCTTCAAAAGCAAGACTCTAACCTGAAACAGCAACACAGCAAAGCCCTTGGGTAGACTGAAAAGGAAAAAAAAACAGTAGGGTCTGGACAAGATACAGGTTGCAAGACAAAAACAAAGCATTCCCTTCCTCCTGTTTTTTACTTTTCGTGATGAGAAGCATGAAAGGGACAAAACATGACAAAAAACGGTGGTAGCAGACAGCCTGAGTTTGATAAGGAAAGGAGTATTTCCACTTCAGTGGCACTGGTCAGTCTAACCATGCTGACAGCAACTCACTCAACAGAATGTTGTACACAGAGAGATGAGGGACTGGACGAAGAAGCTCCTTTGGGACCCACTGGTATTCTTCCAACTAGAAAATTTGATCACTGTTCTTACAAACTACCTTGATTTCCGTAACTTAAAAAAGGAACTTCCTTTAAAAAGACGAGTCTCATATCTACGTTAGCTAATAAAATTAAAATCTTTACACAAGTAACTTCTCAACTTTTTCAAGTCAGAATCATAAGAGAACATGGGTAAGAAAAATAAATACAAGCATGTAGAGGTAACTGCAAAGCACTTACTCTAAGAGATGAAGTGAGGTGCAATTTCCAAACTGCAATTGTCAACTTACTGGCTTAGCTATGCCACAATGAGGCCAAAAGTTAAAGGAGTATTAGTTATCATCAGGCAATGTAATACATTTTCTATCAGATCGTTCTGGAAAGTCAGACCACCACTAGCTACAGTTATAGAATCAACACAATTAAACATTTGGGCTGCTTCAGTGACCTAATTTTTGTTAAATCAGAACTTGAGATGAAGTATTCATGTTCCTAGTAAATAAGATAAGTATCAAAGGTGGCAATTACCAGAAAAAAAACTAATTTTTTTTAAGATAATAAGTTCATCAATAAAGTAAAACCAAACAATTTTAATGAAATTTTGTAAGCTGAGACTGGGATTTTTTTATTAGAAAGCTACTAAAATCAAGTAAGTTCTTTTCCATAATTTGTTTAAACCTTTAACTTTGAACTGCTCAACAATACCTGTACAAATTCATTCATAGGCAGTCAAATGGTGATGTCAACTCCACGAAAGTGCCCACAAATATAACTTAACCTTCAGGATTAGCTTGTGATAAAGCATTTTGCACACCTAAATATCCCCTGAACAATATTCAGCCAAGTGACTATGAAACTATCAGAAATCCTTTACGGAGAGCTATTTGGCAGTGTCATTGAGACCAGATGGCTTTTCTGGGCAATGTGCTGCTGAAACAAACAATCCAGTGCACTTTCAGCGAGCTATCGATACCATGTTACATTCCAATCACTGCTTTTATGGAAGAAGGTACTAGAAGATATATATTCACATTTTCAAATGGTCATATTAAAAGTTTTTGAGCAGTATTCACCTAAGACAACATCCCCTCCAGCCACAGTTCATGGTAAAGATTAGTATGCATGGATGAAAGTCAAGTCCAGGAAATTATCTGATTTAAATTGACTTTCCAGCAAAGATAAGCCCTTGGACAGACTTAAGCAACTTGTTCCATAAGAAAATAAACCTTAGAGGCAAAATTTAAATAGCAAAAGATAAGACAGAAAACCATTCAATAACAAAGGTTACTGTCAAAAAGGGCATGGACTGTTGAAAGTGAGCAATGTGAAAAGGTAAAGGTTATAGTCTAGAGCAAGTTAGTTAACGTAAAACTTACCAACCACTGAAGCTCCTCTTTCAGCAAAAGCCAGAGCATATGCTCTGCCCAAACCTAGTTTAAAAAAACAGAAGGAAAAAAAAAAGTCAATTTCTGTCCTGGATCACCACTCAAACAAAAAGCTACACAAAAATGAACTGCATGAAGAATGCACCAAATCAACACAAACACCTTGAAAGTTCAAAGTTAAACACTATTTCCCTCAGGAGTTAAAAGTTTCACATAAATTCAAAACGTAAAAGTAAACTAACAGATAAACTGTAGATTAAGTCAAGAGGGGAAAAAAAAAATCCCCATGCTTACTCTTTGTTATTTTACTCAACAGAACCATCAGGGAAAGAAAGCTGGCTGCTGCTGATCTTGTGCTCATGATAGAAAAAAACACTTGTAAGGCAAGAAGTTTAATGTCTTGAAGTAACACTGAAGAAGAAGGGAATGTTTCAAGTTAATTAATCAAATTCTAAGTAAATAAGATATTTCCCTGGTTAAAGAGTGTCTTTAAGATGTGAAGAAGAAACAACAAAATTTAACTGTTACTAAAGATTTACTGACAAAACCCCTCCACTTATTTGGCTACAAAGGAATCACTTAATATCCTGTTTACCAGATGCACCTGTAGTCCACTTGTCATAACAGAAGACTGCCATTTTTACTAAATGCAAAAAAAGAGAAAAAAGCTAGATTCTTGTACTTTTACTCTAGCTTAGATTCCAGATGTGTTATACATTTGTTATTTGTTATGACAAATTATTTGCATTTATATTATCGACTGTACCAGTCCAAAGTTACTGAAATCAAACTATGACTCTTTTTTTTATTCCAAAATAAACTGAGATTTGAATCATCAAGACATGAAAGTCATAAAAAAGTTTCTCGAAGTGAAACAGTACCTCTTTGCTCCTCACCAAAACATTCAAAGCTAGCTCTCAAAAGAAAAAAAAAAGAAAAAAATTCAGAGCTGTTTACATTGTTTTGAAACAGAATAATCTCACACCAACAAATGGGAATTTTCCTTAAGACTCCTGTGAGGCTCTGCAATGGAGAATACCACATGTGAGCTGCTTATACCTCCACTGCCTGATGTAACCTGAGTTCAAGATGGGTTTTTTCTTTGTTTTGAAAAGTCACATAAATGAGAAGTGTACAAACCCCAGACCATGTTTTATGTGCCAGTATTCTCAATTGGCAAGCATGGACTGAATGCTTAAGAAACAAAACTAATGTTTAAAAATAAAAAAAAACCAAAAAACCGCTTGAATTGCATAAGCAACAACAGTACAGGATCATAGGCAGGAACAATATATCACAAGGTATTTGCCCAAAGTGAAAAGAAATTACTGAATTTTTAGATGCTCGTGTGTGTGAGAACAGGACTCACTTTAAAACAAATTAGTTATCCAGATGTTTTAGATAAATTCCCAGCTCTGATCTGTTTACTGGCATCCAATTCAAAAATCAATGTTGACAAACAATCCTATTAGCAGTATAGTCTAATTACAATACTCTAAATGAAAGCAAAACAAGAACTAATCTGAAGTTAACAGGTCTTTCCTTTATCTTGGTTGAAATTTTAGCAACTACTTATCAAACAATTATTGTGAAATAACATGCAAGGACAATTTCCTCTATTAACATTTTTCAAGCAGTCTAATAGTAGAAGTACAGGGGTCACTGTACCCACACTTACAACAGGCAATGTTTGCTCCATGCAGTGCTTTTTAGAAGCTCTGTTATTGCCAAGGTGTCTTTATTTTGCTGTTAGGCAACGTCTTAACCTGTCCTTCAGTGAGACTTGTTATATAGAGAGAAGCACACAAATATAAGTTTGGTAAAAGCTGAAAAGCACCATACAAAGATCTGTCCTGAATTGTTCTCAGGTTTGTCACCTTCAGGTTATGTGAGTTTACTGTATAGTGCTTTCCACAAAATCTCATATTCTTAGTCCGTGTCTGCAAGACACCACATAATCAAAGCCCCCAAAATGACTTCACTGGAAGTACCAGAGTAGGCAAAGGTCAAGGCATGTATTCAGAAGGAAAAAAAAAAAGAAAGAAAAGAAAAAAACCCAACCAACCACCAACCACAGCAACAAATAGAAAAACAGTTCCTGGCAAACCCAAGCATTCCACTGCAAAACCACCTCCCCAGGACAGGCCAGGCCCATCGCCCACCCACCAACAGCACAGGCCAGTCCTGCTGCAGAAAGAAGCATTCCCACGGTACTACCCACCTCTCAGCTGCCCTCTCCCCTCTGCCCCCCAGGAGGTCAGGGAATGCAGCAGGAGACTGGGGCTGCTTTCTGCAAAACGCCAAACCGGGCTGGAACTACCATGAGCCGGACCACACAGGTCATAACCATCAATCATTTAGGTCCAAGGCAAAACTGGAAGGAATTATGATACCCAAACAGTACAGGGAGCAATGACATCCATGACTGACTAGCGTGAAGCAGCGTTAACTCCTCGCCCGTACTTAAAGGGCAGAAAGCAGGCGTTTGGGGGCAGTACTTGCATTCTAACTTTCGCGGCGCTGGGGCTCATCAAACTAAAGTGGCCCCAAAGCACGGCCAGGAAGACAGCGGTGACCCCTGTGCGGCCTTGGCGCTACCGCGGCGGCCCTGCCTCCTGCCCGCCGCCACACCCCTCTCTTCTGCGAGAAAAACACTGTTTCTAACGAGTGAAGCCCTCACAGACGTCGCTGGTTGCCACCGGAGGGCACGGGG
>NW_010186987.1:4620-4825 GCF_000695765.1 Mesitornis unicolor | reverse complement strand
CCTCCGGGGGGGTCGAAATCCGCAGCACACCGGAACGGAGCGGCACTTCTCACCTCCTCCGGCGCCGGTCACCAGCACCACCCTCTCGTCAAACCTCATCCCCTCCGCCATGGTGCTCTGCTGCTCTATACTCGACTGCGCTAACCACCAGCTGACCGCTGACTGCCTGGCGGGACAGGGTACAGGAGAGCGGCGGGGGGGGGGG
>NW_010186987.1:0-4465 GCF_000695765.1 Mesitornis unicolor | reverse complement strand
CGAGCAATTAGTGTGAAATACACCGCCCTTTCCCCCTGCTGGTTTTTGGCCCTCTGTGTGTGGAAGGCCGTGCTGGGTGTTTGTGTCCATGTGTTGGTAGGAAACCTGCCTCGGGCGAAAGGCCGGGCCTGCCCTGTGGTGGACACAGCCTCTCCAGCAAAACCACCCCAGGGCACAGCAGAGTTCAGCAGCCAAGATGGTGGTGCGTCTGTGAGAACATATTTAAGAAAGGGTAAAAAACACTGCAGCGGTTGTGGGAGAGATGAGTGAGAAAACTGTGAGAGCAACAACTATGCAGACATTAAGGTCCGTGACGAAGGAGGGGAGGAGGTGCTGCAGGTGCTGCAGCAAAGTGGAGCAGCCTGTGGAGAAGACCATGGTGAGGCAGGCTGACCCCCTGCAGCCCATGGAGGCCTACAGTGGAGCAGGTCTTCTGGCAGAAGCTGTGACCTCATGGGGGACCCAGACTGAATCAGTCTTTTCCTCAAGGACTGCGCCCCGTGGAGAGGACCCACTCTGGAGCAGTTCTTGAAGAACTGCAGCCCGTGGGAGTTACCACACAGTGAAGCACAGAAACAGCATGAGGAGGAAAGAGGATCTGAGATGACTCTGTATATGGTGTCATTCAGAATGTAATTGGATTGGAGTTTCATAGGGCCACTGCTCTGGATCTCAGCAGGAGATCTAGTTAGGATTTTCCAGTATTGCCCACCCAACTCAGGTGATGACAAGCTTTATCCGAGCTATGGACGGGGCTCTCATGGAGCTCACTCTCCTGGCTGACTGAGAGCACTGTAAGTTGGAGCCTCTGGGAGCTGTAAACTCCCTGCTTCTTTGCATTGTCTGTCTCCAGTCTAGGAGGTGCTCAGGGAACAGAAATGGTGTAAGGAGTGAGTGCCCAGAATTCAGAGCAGCTGACTAGCTTATTTTGTTGGGAAAATCATCTACATACTGCCTCTGCAGAGATGAACTTTAATTAATGATAACTTTTCTCGTGCAGTTTGTAAAGTTTGGATTATTTCTGGAGCTAGTAGAAAGAAAAAATATTTCTTGCAGATTACCTCCTTAGCTGTTTAGTGTCTACACTAGAAAAAGGTGATAGTGAACCAAGTGATAACTATTTGAAGACTTCAAAACTAGAAGAAATTAACATTTCTGATCTCAATTAGCCTGCAATATTCACCCCTTTAGAAGTACTGGGAATAGAGATATATTGCCTGTGATTTTATTACATGCAGTTCAGTTTGAATGGAGAAATTGCATTGAATACTAGCAATTTGCAGTTTGGGCACTAGAGGGAGCATTGTGCTGCAGTAAAACTGACTAAAATCTGCATTTACAGATAGCACACCACAAATAGTGAAATTCTTCTGCGATGAACTTTTAAAAGGCTTATGCACAGATCGAGTCAAAGGCACATTGCTTTTAATACTGGTTTTACTTAGCCAATAGATTCACTGGCGTGGTGGCATTCTTCTGGCCGTTTAGGCATGTTATGTGTATGTACTGGAAACTACGAAAAGATTTTTCCAGAGGCGCACAAGGGAACACAAGACAGATAAACAGTCTACAAAAAATCACGAGTTGTAAGTATGGGAAATGTTTTTTAAAGTATGCAGAAACAGCCTATTGCGCTGGATGTGTGTTACTCTGGCACTGTATGAATCAGGACAAAATACCCTCACTACTAATTACACTTCTAAAGTTTGCCTGTTGCTTGAATGCAACTCAACACAAGAACAAATTTCCCAGCAGTGAGAGGCCCAGTGCAGTTGGCTGTGTATTGTAGAGCGAACATTACTGATCGTGATGTGTCTGTACTATGCTTGGTGGTAGAAGGAAGCTGTTTCCCAGGAGGGCAGAGCCAGTTTGTGATTGCTTTTCCTGAGGAAGTAATTGATTGAGCTCATAACCATCCCTGAGCTTTGGTTCAGACCGAACATTCAATATTTTGTTTACTGTTGCTATACTGTGGATTCTCCCACTTGGGAGAAGAGAGGGAAGTCTCCAAGACAAGAGCAGTGCTGGCAGCTGCAAGAGCCACCTGTCTGGCCCTACAACATGAGTGTGACACCTTTAAAAGTACAGTGCACAGAAGAGAGCCTTGCATAGTATAGCTAGCCAGTGTGCTACCTGCTGAATGTTATGTACCCTTACTTGCTCCCACATGTTTATCAGTGGCATTAGGGCTGGTTTCTGTATCACTTATTAAGTTGAGGATGTACTTTGTTAGGGTAGGGGAATGCATGCAAACTAACAGCAGAAATAGCCAGCTTAGTCAATTGTGCATATATTTCTGGAAACATCAATTCAGACTGGAAATACTCAGACATTTAGACAGAAACTAATGTGGTCATCCTTACACCACCAAATAGATTTGCATAATCCCTGATACACCAATCTAAAGCAGCATAGTTCTGTGTGCCTGGCTATAAACAACTCCTGGGAGAACTTGGTTTATTTTTGGTGCTACTTCCAGCTTCCTACATGAGCTCAAGCTGGCCATTTCAGTTCTTGCCTTTCAGGTTCCATAGTTTTCCATGTCCTGCTTTTTTTGAATGATGGGCCACTAAAGGAAACAACTCCGCTCTTGAATTTGGCTAGAAGTTAGTGGTTATGTGCCCTAAGTAAGATCAGACCCTGAGGTACTTCTATAGCATCATTTGTTCTTAGGTAGCTAACAACCCAGCCTTTTAGTGAATCAGGACCTTTTTTAGCTTCTTCATTTTTGTGCGTAGACTGGGATTAGAATCAGCAAAAGAGCTCACACTTCAAAACAATAAATAAAAATGGAGTTTCCTCCACAGATTTTTTTTTTTCTGGAAAATATATCAGAAAGTGCAGTGGCATGACAGTACATTACTTTTATGTTTTTAAAGTGAAATCTGTCTGTATTAAAAAGATCCAAAATACAAAGAACCACTCAGAATGGAAAGGGGTTTGATGGGTTCTCTTAACAGTCAGAAGTTATCTGTTCCAAAAGTCAGGCAGCTATCAGAAAATACTTGCATCAGCCTGAAGCAAGGTATGAGTGCAAAACAATACCACTGTTCACCACAGCAGGGAGATGTTGGGTGGAAGCTTGATGGACTAAGTGTCAAGCCACAAATTAGTATCAGGTGTCAAACTGAGTTTTGAATGAGTGAGCCACAGTGGGAGATCAATAGCAGGACATCCAGATTCCAAACTCAGAAAAAGGGTGTTTAAAGTGGCTGGAACTGGTAATGAAACAAGTGAGTCAAAAAGGAAAACCAAATCTACTTTAGTTTCTCTCTTAGTGAGCAGTGTGAACCAGCATGCATTTATCATTACTGACTCTTACTGTCATAGTAGGCTTTATACACCAGGAAAAGTATGCAAAAAACCTCAAGCAGTACCCTGTAATACTGAGTACGATTATGTTTTTTCCTGTTATGCTTCAATGCCTAAAGCAGCTAATTTCTTTTATAAGCAGTAAATTTTCATGTTGTGCACTAAACCAAATTTGTTTTATGTTCTAAAGTCATTCATTTGACTGCCAGATTAGATAATTTGGGTCTTTTTGGCTTTTATAAGCTTCCATGTGTTGCAAATAATATAGTCTTAATCCTATTGAAATATTTTCTACTGTCTACTGTAGATGGAAAGCACCTTTGAACCTTTTTTTCAGGGGGAATAAAATAATTGTTTGACCTGCTTTCCCTCTGTATTTGTTAATATTGCTGAAAATTCTGTTGTGATCATAAGGCTCCTCTTCAAGGGTTTTATTTTGCTTTTTAAGTGGTTTTGCTCATCGAGATTTGTAGAGGCCTCTTCACTGGGAACAAAGATTTCTCTACAAATGTGAGTGAAAGGGGCAAACAGATGTTTCTTGCCATGACCAGCTACCAGCTACTGAATCTGTGTTAAAAACTGTGGCACCCTTCACTGAACACTACAGACACATGGCCTACAACAGATGGTGCCTCCCCACAGCCTTAGTGTTGCAGAAGTCTCTGGGGTTTTGAATGTAGATGTTTTCTGCTGTGACCAAAGAGGTCTCACTTGCAGCCAGGCCATCATCCCCATTTCCCCTCTCACTCTCTCTCTCTCTGCAGCCATCCTCTGCCAGTGCAGAGTGGTCATTCAGAGGTCTCAGCCCTGAGCTGGTCACAAATATTCATCTCATACAAACCAACTGTATGGCCCAGCTCACTCTACTAATTACTATCTCAGTAAAAGTGGTTAGAGAAAACTACTTATTTTAATTAGGTATACAATTTTGTGTGGTAGAAACCCCTGCTGAGGAATTCTTCATCGCTTGCATATCATGTTTCTATTGATTCATCTGCAGGAATAGGAAATAGTATTATTTCCATTCTAATCTGCATTCTCTTGTGTTCTTTTACTTTTCCTTGAGCCTGCAGTAGTTAGTAAGTGAGGTTTTTCTTGCCATTGAATCCATTGTTTATCACCATACTGGGGCCAGTATTATTCAATATATTCA
>NW_010186986.1:0-1170 GCF_000695765.1 Mesitornis unicolor | reverse complement strand
GGGGCAGGTGAACCCCATCCCCATCGAGATTGAGTAATAGGGGTTACACAGGACCCCTCCTGCTGCTGCCACTCATGCTCCTGCTTCCCTGCTGCACCCCAGCTCCTCGAGGGGGAAACTGGGGTGCTCAGCTCCTGGGGATCCCCAAATCTGCAGGGAGGGCTCAGGTCCCCAGGGGGGCCCCAGTGCCTGGGGGTCCCCAAATCCCTAGGGATTACCAGTTCCTCCCATGCTCCCCAGGTCCCTGTGGGTTCACCAAGTCCCAAGGGATGCTGAGATCCCGGGGGGGGCTCCAGCTCCCAGGGGCTCCCCTAATCCCCAAAGATGCTCAGCTCCTTGGGGATCCCCAAATCCCTGGCCATACTCAGTCCCCCAAGGAGTCTCCAGCTCCCCAAGGGATCTCCAAATCTCTGGGGATGCTCAGCTCCAAGGGGCTCCCCAGTTCCCCAAGCAGCCACGAGTTCCCCACAGGATCCCCAGATTCCTGAGGAGCCCCAGCTCTCCAGGGCATCCCCACCTCCCCAAGGGGTCCCCAGGCCCCACAGCCTCCCACCCTGTGCCTGGGGAGGGGATCAGGCAGCTCTGCTCCACGCCAGCTCTTGCTGATTTTTGTCACTTCTGCAGTTCTGTTGCAATAAAAAAATGGGAAAGGCACTGGTTCTGTCCCTCTTGCTTCCCAGAGAACTGGGAGGGAGGGGGGCTGGAGTTTTGGAGAGATTTTAAGGACAAACCGCATGATTTTGGGCAAAGGGGAGGGGACATTTCCCTCATGGGTGCTGGGGGGTGCCTGGGTTGTGGGGGACAAGGGACAGCCACGTCCGTGCATTGCAGTGACAAAGCCTTAACCCCTTTTGAGCTCCCACCATGAACCCCAGGGCACCCATGGGTGCTGTTGGGGCACGGGGGTGCCCCCAGCAGGTGGCGCTGGGGGGCAGAGCCATGGGACGGGTGCAACCCTCTCCATTGCCTCCCAGTTCACCCAGCCCTGCCGCACTGGGTGTACTGGTGCTTTGCCCACTGTGCTGGGGCTGAGAGATGCCCCCCACCCCTGGGACACCCATGGATGTGCCCCCATCCTCATTTGCACCCCTTTGTGCCCCCCCCTGCCCCGACCACCCTGGCTGGGAACAGAGTAAGGACCATTACTGGGAGAGTGGGTCAGTCTTTATT
>NW_010186985.1:636-931 GCF_000695765.1 Mesitornis unicolor | reverse complement strand
GGGGGGGCTATGGGGCCAGCCCCCTCTCAGTTGATCATGGAGGACGCCTGTGCCCCTGAGGCGGGCGCAGGGGGGAACGAGGGGTGGGGGAAGGCGCGGGCAGGGAAGGAGAGGGCCCAGGGCAGCTCCAGAGCGGGGCTGGAGAGGGCCGGGATGGGCAGAGCCGAGGGGGAAGCGGGGAAGGGCGGCAGCGAGGAGATGGGCGCCGCCGCAACCCCCAAGGGCGGCGAGAAAGGGTTGGGGTCGGCGGCAGCGGCGGTGGAGGCGTTGGCCTTGGGTTTGTCCCCGGCGTGGG
>NW_010186985.1:0-479 GCF_000695765.1 Mesitornis unicolor | reverse complement strand
TGAGGTTGGAGGAGACGCTGAAGCACTTCCCACACTCGCCGCACTTGTAGGGTTTCTCCCCCGTGTGCATCCGCCGGTGCTTGGTGAGGTCCGATTTTTGGATGAAGCCCTTCCCGCAGTCCCCGCACTTGTAGGGCTTCTCCCCCAGGTGCGTCCGCTGGTGCTTGATGAGGTTGGAGCGCACGCTGAAGCTCTTTCCGCACTCCCCGCACTTGTACGGTTTCTCCCCCGTGTGCATCCGCCTGTGCTTCACCAGCGCCGAATTCTGCCCGAAACCCTTCCCGCACTCCCGCACTCGGGGCAGGTGTAGGGTTTGTCCCCCGTCTGCGTCCCTTGGTGCTTGACGTTTTCGGAGCGGGCAGCGAAGCTCTTCCCGCACTCGCTGCACTTCTGGGTCCTCTCCGGCTGCGGGCGGGCGCGAGGACCCCAAAAAAAGCCCTTCCCGCCCTCACCGCCGCATTTACAAGCCCGCTCGCCCC
>NW_010186984.1:2892-4882 GCF_000695765.1 Mesitornis unicolor | reverse complement strand
CAGCCGTCGCATGGACGAGCCCGTGGGCATGGAGGGAGGCTGCTGGGATGTACCTCGGTGTGAGGAGTCAGCCCGAGGGCTTGCTCTGTGCCACAGGAGTGGAGCCATCGCTGCCCCGAATCCCGAGGGCACCGCAAAGGCTGCTCTGCCCCTTGGCAAACAGCAGCCGGTCGCTGCAAGCCATCAAGCTGGGTCCCTGTTCGCAGCTTCACCCAGAGCTCGAATACTCCTGTGCATCCTGCAGGTGCATCTTGCAAGTGCATCCTGCAAATACAACGTGAATATTAACCTTCTTGGGGTGAAAAAGCAGGAATTTGGGAATCCTTAAGGAAGTCGGAGCACTTTTGCTTGTAGTCTTCATTGTCGACCTTTCCCACCTCGTCTCAGTGCCCAGCATGAGCCCAGGCCTTGTCTCTCACTTGGATTTCTCCTCTTTTCCAGAGCAAGCTCCCGAGCAGGGCCTGGACAGGTTCAGTTATGGTGAGTGTGTGCCCCCGGCAGCCCTCTCCCACACCAACCCATGGGCTCAGTGCCTCGGCCGGGCTGACGCCGGCTCCGCTCTCCTCCTCCCCAGACTATGAGACCATCCGCAACGGGGGGCTGATCTTCGCCGTCGTGGCTTTTGTCATCGGGCTTCTCATCATCCTCAGTAAGTGGGACCTCCCCGCCACCCCCTCCCTCCACGCAGGGGTGGGCATCGCCTGCGGCCGGGGCTGCCTGGGAAATTTCCATCTAGGCGCGCTCCCAACAGGCAGCGAGTTGGGAAGGAGACCACGTAAATATTTAGCGTTCCCCTGCCAGCGCCCGGGCTTCAGAGGGAAGGTCACTAATTAAAAATAGCAGAGAAAACTCTGACATTTCCCGAGTGAGAAACCAGCTTTCCCAGAGCCCGGCAGCTCCCAGGCAGAGCCGGTGCCAAGCGGTGCCAGGCACCCTGCAACCCTGCCCGCCTCGCTCCGCAGACAGCCGCGGTGTGGTGGTTTTGGGGAGAAAGAGAAGGAAACCGCCTGCTTTTGTGGTCGTGAGAAGGACGTGCAGGGGGGCAGCATGTGGGGTCAGTGCACCCTTACCCCGGTGGGAGCCATGCAGGAGACCCCAGCATGGGGTCTGGGGCTTCCTGCAGGACCCAAACCCGGTGGTCCCTGTCAGGGGGACAATTGGGCAAATGGAGCTACTTCATGGGCGCAGTGAGGGGTGAGTCAGATGGGTTGAGGGGAGGCTCCAGCCCCCCGAGGTCTCAGTCTCTCCTCTTGTCCCCAGGCCAGCGGTTCCACTGTGGAGGGAGGAAGAAGCGGAGGTGGGTACTGCATGGTTTTAAGGCAGCCTCATCCCTCCTCCCCATCCTGCTTCTGCCAGCTGAAAGGGCCAGGGTCTCGGCCCATACCCCCTCCCAGCTCAGCCGCCTTGCCCAGCGTAATGCGTCTCCCCTTGCTTTTCGCTCCGCAGACAAGGAACGGAGGAGGACCTGTAGCCGCAGGTAGGTTGCAGGAGGATGCGCCCATCGCCAACAGCGATGCTCCGAGGTGCCCGCATCGCAGGGAAGCACCTCCGTGGGGGCCTGGGAGGAGAGGAGCGGGGACACAACTCCCCCACTCTGCTTTCAGAGCTGCCATGCTGCCGTGGAGGCAGAGCTTCGCTGCCAAGGGCCACCCCTCGCCCCGCTCCAATGGGTCCATTACCCTGCTCACCCCAGGCCAGGCCAGCGCGCAAACCGCCCTCGTGCTTTCCCCTCTGTTAGATCCGGCAGGAGTTCCTTGGCTAATAAAGTTCAAGCTGAGAGAGGTTAAACTTTGTGCCCGAGGCGTTTGAATCGCCCACTTTCCTGGCCCTGCACCAATGGCTTTTCTGCCCTGAGGACATCTTCCAACACAGACCCGGGAAAGGTTTGTGCTGGCAAACGCGACCCACGGCACGCAGCAGCCGGGTGCCTCTGCTCCGGGCTCGCACCGGCGCTGGTGGAACGGGGGGCGCTCCTGCTCCCTGGCACCCT
>NW_010186984.1:0-2859 GCF_000695765.1 Mesitornis unicolor | reverse complement strand
CACTGCTGATCCTGGCCGCTTGTTGTGGGTGCCCGAATCCTGCGGCAGGGTGACACACGGTGAGGCTGGGATGCAGAGCAGCGTGGGATGCGGAGCTGCGCAGGCTGCCGGGCAGCTCATCCGCAGCCGTGGGAATGTGTTGTTTGTGCGGGGTTTTTGCTGTTTTGCTGGGGTTTTTTTCCGTTTTGCTGGGGTTTTTTGCTCTTTTGCCGTTCGTGTGCTGCTTTCTTGGGGTGCTCGATCCAGGCGTGTGCTTCTTGGGCGGCGCACCCAGCTCTTTGAGTCCACAGCGTCTTTGGATACAGACGGAAACACCTCTTTTTAAAAAAAAAAAAAAGAAAAAGAAAAGCAAGCAGCAAAACTCTTCAGCAATTGGGCAGCGAGCGAGGAGGGAGGTTCAATGGTGTCTGCGTGTGAGCTGGACCGACACGGACATCTAGCGACCGGCGACACAGCCTTGCTGACAGCTCTGCGGGCTCCCAGAGCTCCTGCCCCCCCAAACCGCTGCCCCCCAGTCACCCCAAACAAGCAGAGAAGTGGAAATGGCAGGGGCGGATGCTGCGGGGGGCTCCTCCGCGCTCAGTGTTGGGACCCGGTGACCCCCTGTCCGGGCTCCGGCTGCTACCTGGTGTTTGGGGACAGGGGGGACGCGGGGTTCTGTGTCACCTCACCTTGCTCTGTGCGCCCGGCGCTGCTGGCGGAGGAGAAACCGGCTCACCTGGTGTGTTTGGGCTTCAATTGAGGTCAGACGTTGGCAGTCAAATAGGATTAGCCGGGGGGAGGGGGTTATTAGACAAAATCCGTGCAATTTGTCTAATCTGAGGTGCTTATTTAACACGGTAAGGAGATTATTCTGAAATATAATTTTGACTTGACACTGACCCACTAGGAAAGACTCGGTGCAGCTTTGCACGACTTGGACAGGAGCTGGAGTCCTTTGGCAGGGGAGGAAAGCTGTCATTGAGCAGTGATGAGATGCAGGGTTTGCTGGCCCTGCTCGGTCCTTGCCCCCCAGGAGTGCAGTGTGGTTGTGTCCCCCCAAAAATGGAGCGAAAGGGCACAATGAAATGAGCCCCGTTCTCAGCAAGGTCTCACATCCCAGCAGCCCAGTGCTCCCAGTCTGCCCCAGTTGCAGGGCTCAGGACACAGTCGTGCCCTTCAAGGTGTCCGCCCCCTGCCCCCCCAGGGAGCCCCACAGCCAGAGCCCCTGCAGCTCCAAGGCAGGAGATTAAGGGGAGCGAAAAGCCGTGTCTGGCTCCCTGCGCAGAGGGATCTCTGTCTCGGCACCAGATGGCATTAATAGCATTATTCTGCACGGCTCGCGGACACAGACGCGTACACGCACGCTCGCACGGCCCCTCGCACCCCTGCCAGGGTCTCGGGGGGTCAGGGACGCTGATGGGGCAGCGCAGCAGGACACGCTGCCAGCACTGGGGGTTAGATTTGGAGGCCAGGCTCTTGTCAGGGATAGTGAGGTGTCCTTTGGGATGGAACTAGGGAAAATGGGAAGCAGAAACAGGGGCACAAGCCATGTGTGAAGCAGGGCACTCTGCTCCTGACTGTACTTCCCCAGTCCTTTGCTTCAGACCTTGAGTCCAAGGTGTGGGAGCAGGAAACTAGGAAAAACACAGGGAAAGGGCACCGTGTCCCTGCTTGGCTGTTCCAGTGAAAGGCTTCTGCTCTCCCCAGGGTCTAGGGGGGTCAGTGGTGGTCCCCACAGGAGGGTGCCCCCAGGACAAGCCCTTTCCCTGTGCCTACAGCTCCAGTGAGGCAGCATTCGCCTTCTCCCCTGAACCAGGCAATCTTGGAGGATTTCTCTCGCAGTCCCTTGAGCCATTAATCTTCTCAAAGTAAATCTTTTCTGTGACACAAAGGGGATTGGGTAAATAATACAGTGGGCAACTGGAGTGTCCTTTTCCTCTGGGAAGATTTCCAGCTCTAAACAGCTTCCCCTTGGCACTGGCTATTCCCAGTTTGCCTCCCCAGTCTCTGGATGGACAGGAACGAGGGAGAGAGGCTGCGGCCGGCTGCGGCTCCCCCAGCTATGGGTTTAATCCATGGCTGGATGCGAGGAGATGAGGCACAGGGCAGGAGCAGCTGCTCCACCATCTCCGTGATGCCAGGGACGCGCTTGGCCTGCGAGGAAATGCGGATGCAAAATGTCTCCTCGTCAGTTAAAACAGGAGAGCGGCAAATGGCGAATAATGGCGCCGAAGAGGAACGCTCGACGGAGAGATGGGGCCGAGCTGGCGGGCAGCCAGCCGCGCGCCTTTGTTCTGCTCCCGAAAAAGGTAGCGCATCCATCAATGGCAACGTGGCTGCTGAAACAGCAGCGCTCCACGGCCTGAAATCGTCCTCCCAACCAAAGTAAATAACGTTTCAGCCCTCGTTTCCATGTTGCACGTGTCCCGAAGCAGTGGTTATTAGGGGAAAACTGCTCACACCAGGACAGATGCTGCAGGACAGCTGGGATTCAGCCCCAGCATCCTGGCTGCAGCAGCGCAGTGGGTTTCCCAGCGGTGGGTTTTGCTGCAGGCTGAAGCTGGGGAGCAAAGAAGGGTCCTTGGGGTGTCTCGGGACCCTGCTAAAGCTTTGCAGAGCCCCTGGTGACCTCAGGCTCCCCTAAGTCGCTTGGGCATGGGTGAAATCCTGCCCGCAGCAGGGACCGTGAGAGTGGGGCGGGATGAAGGGATGGAAGCGTGGGCGCAGCTGGGAGCGGGGGTCCCGGAGCCAAGCGGGGACTCCCGACACCCCGAGAACCGCGGGAGGACCAGCTCCCCGCTAACGCTAGGGGGAAGCACAACCCCAGCTTCCCGGCTGGCAGAGCCTTTCGCGGGAAGCGGCAGCGCCGTTGGCCCC
>NW_010186983.1:4211-5850 GCF_000695765.1 Mesitornis unicolor | reverse complement strand
TGGCCAGCCCAGCCCTAAACCATGACAGGCATCACCATACCTGTCAGATTATTATATATAAGCAATGAAACTTTCTTCCTGACTCTCTGGAAAAATCCAATCTTGTAAATAGCCCCTCTAACAGACATCTTCTCAATTTGAAGATGCAGGGTTTGTGGAAACAGTATAGCTTAAGGACTTTCTGCCTTGGCAGGCTGTCACAGGTCACTGTCCCCTTCATTCAGCTGTTTGCTGGATTTCAGAGCTTAAAACATAAACATCTATAAAGAAAAAGAGAGGGAGGAAGAGACACCAGTATTTAAAGAGAGTATTTTGGTCCAGGTTGGACATGACTATGCAATCATTCGGTTTGACACAGCTGACAACCTGGCAAGCTGCAAGAGCGATAACAAGAGCAAGCATTACTTTCATATTACAAGGCTATTCTATGAAGTGAATAGTAAAAGGAAAATCAAGTTATATGGCTCAGCAGAAAAATCTTCCTACCACTTAAAGAGAATAAGGAAACAAGGGAAGGATAAATAAAAGTACATTAACAGCATTTAATTTTAAAATTAACTAAGATAAAAATCACTTTGTCTTGTAACCAGAGCATGGCTGATTTTCAGTGACAAAACAGACAATTCAAAGTTAATAAAGGAATTTATTTACCAGAATAATTAATCCATTGAAGAATCTACGTATCTTTTTATAAATATATTGAATCTATAGGCAAGTTCAAAATTCACCACAAGATCTTCCACAGTTACATTAGAGAAGATGAAAAGGATCTATTGACATTTTCATGCTTCAGGACATGTGCAACCATTAACTGGAGGGAATTGTAAAGAAACTTCTAAAAGTAGGTTACAACATTGTTCTTGTAATTTTCTCTGACTTACACTGATCATTGTCAGGCAGCATATATTGGATTAGAGGGATCAATGTTCTCATCTGCAGCATATCTGTGATTTCTACTGAAGAGAAACAGACTTGCCTGATTTTGTGTTATGGGTACAACATTGCTAATTATCATGTTACACCTAATATAAGTGATAAAAGACTAAGAATTATAGCAGTAGGCATAGAAACACATCTCCAGTGTCACACAACACTTGACATGCTGTGGTATACAATTTGAGAGCATTTTGGTTGTCTTCAAGGGCTGAGTTCAGCTCCAGCTGAAATCAGTGTATCTTCACCCAAGCATGAGCTTAACCCCGCTCTACACCAGCCTATTGATTTCAGACAATGATTTTGTACATGGCTTCCTATATGACTTCTTGTGAAAATGGGGAGAATAAATCCGGTCTTATGAGACCGGCACCGAATATGCGACAGACGCCAATCAGGAAACAAACAGTATTCGTTTATTTACAGCAACATTTACAGGCTCTTTTGGATTGCCGGTGATAAATTTAAAAGCTACAGGTACAGTAAGGGTTTTATAACTAATATAATACCAACAGCAAAGCACTATGGAACACACAAACACCACCACCAACAACAACTTGCCCACAGTAAGCCTAGCTGCCTGGAAAATATATAAGCCCGTTTGAACAGAAATACAGTAGAGCAAAACCAATACACTCAGGGAAACCTAGAACTGCACCTGAGGAGAAAATACACTCAGGGTATATGAACCTGAGGAGGGAAATAT
>NW_010186983.1:0-3859 GCF_000695765.1 Mesitornis unicolor | reverse complement strand
GATTAGACCACCTGGGGTGTTTGTCTTTAGGAGTGTTTCCCCTTATCTTTAGTTATTACTCAAATTTCTGCATTACATCACTGGGGCATACATGTGGGTAGGGATGACTATAGACAATCTTATCGTTTATGTAAATGTCACGAAGTCCGTTAATTCACACCTGTATGGGTAGAGGTAATGGCTCCTTTGCTTGAGGCGGAAAGAAATGGGGGACTGGGACCATGAGGCCTCTGCCTCATCTCACACTCCTCCAGGCATCCGGATAACACCAGATATGGATCTAGTGATGGTTGCCACCTCGCCCAGTGCTTGCCACCTCCCCAGTGCTTGGTTTCCAGGCATGCAGCTATGTGGCTTGGACTTTGTGACTTTTTTCTCTCTCTCTACACTTCTTTTGCTTGTAACACATACAGATCTACTTCTCTCTAAAGTACAAATAAAGGGAATACTTAAAAGTGTGTGAAAATCTATGAGTCAGACTGTTGAAGTCGGGTTCATAATTAAGCAGAGGAAAACATACTGTAACGGTTGGAGCAAAAGTCTGCATCATGGCATTTTCCTATAGGTTTTCCTAAGAACACTGCTATGATTTCTAACACCAATGTTAAGAGTTACTTGTCTTGAAACAAACCTAACAACCCTGATTTTCAGTGCAAGATATATCGATATAGAAGAGATATCACTTAGTCAAAGACTCAAGCAAATTGTGTGTGATCTTTAATGAACTGCAGCATAGGCACTGAGCTCATCTGCCAGATAAAGGGCCACATGCAACTCAAAAGATCTTACTGATTGTGTAACTAAAGTTTCAGCTGGTAGTCTGCAATGATATGTTGTCTGCCAGCATAAGGACACACTTGTGAGTGTGCAAAGATATACAGGTGTGTTATGTCAGCAAATTAATTGCATTTTTAATCTCAGCTACTAAAATTTCCTACAAGTCTAGCAAAGATGGGTTATAAATACCCATTTTCTATGCAGACAGCTTACAGACAGAAAAGCTTTAGTTTTTATTGTATATGAGATTTGAAACTTAAATAACTAAAATACTTTGAGATGTATTTTACTGGATTTCTTTAACTTTTATTTCCCCCTATATGCACTGAACTAGAATTTCAGGACTGCTGAGTGATGTCATTTTCCTTAACAAAATTAGCTGGAGGGTCTTTGAAATTTTATGGCTTGTACTTCTGCAACATAAGACATCAAAACTATGTGGTATTCCCAGTCCTTAGCAGGAGTTCCCAGAGGAAGGTATTAGCTTTCGCTGAACCACAAGAGTGCTTAGGTCAGGGGGAGAGACACAGGGAGCATCAAACTAAGGTTTGTTCCTGAAAACGCTAAGGCTCATTTGATGTTTCATACTTTGAAGAGAGGCTTAGCTTTGCTGAAGACTGAAGCGGCAATGAAGGATGACAACTTTTTCAGAGGTGTTTTGAACAGAACCTTAGCACTAATTACAGCAAAGGCCAGGCAGGGACCCAGGCACTAATATTTCTGATAAGAAGCACAGCAGGAACTACAGATGAGCCAGTTTTGAAATAAAAGTGATTGTTAGAGCAAATAATTTAGTCTTCTTTTCATGTAGTTTCTGCTGTTGTTGATAGGTTTTTGGCTTTGTTTTTACTTTAGTATAGCCTGAATGCTTTTCAATGTTTCTGCAGCAATTTCAAGTAATGTATCCTGAAAATTATTGAAAGAATGAATGAACAAAGAGTGTAACTTGAGTTTTAATACATAAGCTATATATTCAATTCAGATTAATTTTTCTTCTTTTCAATTTTTGTTGATTTTTGCATTGAGTGTTTGAATAGTCAGTATAATTTTGCAAGAAAAATCATGCCTAAGAAAGGAATTAAGATTGTCAGATTGAAGGTGACAAAGGAGAACTCCTTCACATAATTCCTTTAGACATTTAAAATGCCTTGAAAAGCCATGAGGGAGGGAAGAATTGTGTAGGAAAAAGGGTTGTAAAAAATTGAAATTATTTACTCCAGTAATTAGGAATTAAAAGGGACCTCCCCAGTCATCAGGTTTAGTCCTGAGATAACACAGCACACTATAGCATGCAATTATTTCATCAGACAGACAGCACTACTTGTGAGGGGTTTTTGGTTCCTACTGCTCTGGTTGGAAGCCTTATTCATTCAGACTATGTCTCCTACAGTACTTAAACCTTCTAATTCCTAGATTAATTTTGTTGCAACCTTGTTCTCCACCAGCATCAGCATTTAGTTTAAACATTTTTCCTTCCAAAGATGTATCCCTGGATCTGATTTATTTATGGAAAGAAATCTTAGCCTCTCAGACCTTGTATCCTTAACCTGAACAGACCTCTAGTTCCCGCCCCACTCATTGCTCTTGTAAATGCCTGTTCCAGTGCACCAGGTAGACACGGCTCCCTTTCTCCCTCTTTCAGAACAGCCACATTCCACCAGTGGTTCGGGCAACCTGTGCCCCTCTAGTACACCAGGGTCATGAATGCACCACTCAACCATTTCTGTGATTAATTTTTTTCTCTCTAATGAGACAAAGGTCAAAGCAGGAATTGTTAATGCATAAGAGGTACCTTGCATGTTGCACCACTGACTTCCATGCATTCTTTGAGCCCATTCAGCACAACATTTCCTCTGTTTTCTGCACTGACACCATTTTCCCTAGTGACACCTGCAAGTTTCATCAGGAATCCTCCAACTTGCTTGTGAGAATGGTTAAAAAAAAAAAAAAATCAAACTGTTAATTGACATCTTTGTTTTAGCTATTTGCATACAGAGTCACACGGTACATGCTGACCTACTAAAAATCCTTGCTACTACAACAGACACATCATGTGTTCATTACTGAAGTGGAGTTTCTTTCACTGAATTTTCTAGCAAGATCTTATTGGTTCCACAAAATATCAATATACTAAACTCTTAGGGAATTATTTCAACTTGAACTGGCAATGGAAATTTCTCTATCCTCATTTCTACTACTCTGGTTTTCTAATTTATTTATGATTTTCCCTTGTTAGGAAATGTTGGAGGCTTCATGAATGAAAAAGGATGTGATTATATAGAATTGTATAATTTAGAATCACCACTTTAAGAATTGTGTAATTTAGAAAGACCGCCTTAAGATGACATAGGGATAAAGAAAGAGAAAGAACGATGATGCAGCAAGAGAATGACCCGGAAGTAAACCAACCGGAAGCGGAAGTAAACCACCCTGAACCGGATGTGGGCGGTGACACGTAAGATAGTAACCAATCATGTATTAGCTTAGACAATATGGACACATATATGTAACCAATAGAAATGCTTATGTAGTATGATTAAGGGATTTTGGACTATAAAAATGCAGTTTCTGATAAAATAAAGGTCTTCGATTTATAACTCTTACAGAGTCGTCTCGGAGTCCTGTGGTCATCTTGCAAGGAAAAACTGAGATGAAGGTTTCATTTTATCTTTTGGACAGTAACTAAATAATGCAGTGTATGAGTATCATCCAAACTGCTAATCATAGCATGGTTAGAGTTGGAAGGGATACTAAAGATCATATAGTTCCAACCCCCCTGCCATGGGCAGGGACACCTCCCACTAGACCAGGTTGCTCAAAGCCACCCACCCTGGCCTTGAACACTTCCAGGAAGGGGGCATCCACAACTTTCCTGAGAAACCTGTTCCAGTGTCTCACCACCCTCAGTAAAGAATTTCTTCCTAATGTCTAGTCTAAATCTACCCTCTTCCAGTTTGAAATCATTACCCTTCCTCCTTTCGCTACCTGCCTTTGTAAAAAGTTCCAGCTTTCCTGTAGGTCCCCTTCAGGAACTGGAAGGCCGCAATAACTTCCCTCCAGAACCTTCTCTTCTCCAGGCTGA
>NW_010186982.1:9138-19080 GCF_000695765.1 Mesitornis unicolor | reverse complement strand
TATAGATGGCATTATAGATGGCATTATAGATATCACATTTTATCTCCTCCCAATGAACTGGAGTGATAGCGGGACTGCAACACTTCGCTTCCTTGGGCTTCCCATCATCTGATTAACCAAATCTATCCAAAAGCCACTAGTTGGACTTCGTACCTCTGAAAGCTTCATGCTTTTAGTCCCAAATATTGGGAAGCTGGGAACCTCCTGGTCCCATGATCCAGAGCATGGGAAGAGGTGATGCCAGGGCTGTTTCAAACCATTCTCCAATTTAAAGTGGCTTAAAAGCAATTCCTTCCTCTCCTTTTGCTGGGGTTCATAGGAAAGGGATAGAAGATGCAGGGTTGTGTGTGGAGCATCATCTGAGCATGGTGAAATCCCTGGGGTTATGTTTGCTGGCACTTGTGCACAGAAATGATAAAACCGGGAAGCAGGAGGGCTTTTACACATGTTTCAAGCAATTTTTTTGGCCAAGTATTATTAAAAACAACTGTAAGTGGAAGGCAGCTTCTCATTCAGGAGCGTGGAGGGGAAATCCTGAATAAATGCCTTTTTCCCAGCCCTGCATGGCCACAGCACCACGCCGGGGCATCCCAGCGGCTGGCAGGACCAGATTCCTGCGGCACTGCTGAGTCAGGTGAGGCCACACGGAGCCGCACCTGGGCTGCAGGGAGCGGAGCATGGCCCGACACCATGAAACGTGTGCGTGTGCCCATGGGAGGATCCTTCTCCGGGCGGAATGCTGCTCCTGCGGGCTCTCAGACACGTGGATTACGGCTTCGCATCGGCTGCGGTGGAAATTATCCATCCTCTGCGTGGGTTTGCCGGGCTTGGAGTGGTTGTGCAGGCAGGGTTGTGTCGGGGCAGGCCTGGCAAGCAAAGGGAAAATATGGGGGGAAGATATGGGTGGTTTGTGCCCATCTGATCTTGCCCAGGAGCTGTCGTCTGCCTCATTCAGCAGAACCTTCCCATGCATTTTATACCCTGGTGATGGGGGTTTGCTGCCTGGGCTTTTCGCTGCCTTTTTGACTCAGTCTCCTGAGCAGGAGAAGTAGGATCTCTATAATTACTTTGCAAATAGCTTTTAGAGAGAGAGCTGTAGTTTGTCTTAGGATGCTGTAAGAGAGAGCTGCTCCCATGGGGTTTTCTCCCAGAGCATCCCCAGGGGATACCTCTGCACCTCATCTGTCAGCAAACCCTTTTGTCCTCATCCCGTCTCGTGAAGATGCTCTCAGGAGGTCTCTGGATAGAAGTGGCTGACAATGCTTCTGAGTGAAGAGGTTTCTCAATGCCTCCAGGCTTAAAATAATGTAAAATTGGGGTTTATCTTGTCTCTGGCTTTTGCTGTTATTTGGGTAACCACACCAAGAGATGCTCCTCCACTACCCTGGGACAGACCAGGAGCTGCAGCAATGTAAGCCTTGTGCCAGCTTTGCTGCTTTCGTGTTCAAATAAAAAGCCAAACTGGATGAATTTACCATGACATGAGAGTAATTTTGGCAAGAGGAGACCCTTGTCCATGTCTACAGCTCTCCTGGTGTCCAAGTCCCTGGTCACAACCACTGTCCCTTGGTCTTGCCAAGATTTCAGCTGAAAGAAGTCTATTTAATTCTTTTTTTTTTCCTAAGAAAATCTGCCTTTTTGTGCTGGAGAGTCCTTGGGCATTCCTTCCCCTGGCACCCCAGGTTATCAACCCCTTGGCTTGTGATAGTGTGTGAGGATGCAGGGCCCATTCTGGCTCTCCTGACTCATCCAAACCAGCGCTCCTGACTCCTCTGGGAAAAGCGCTCCTCATGTGAGGCCGTGCAGGCTCCAGGCTTTAATTACAGGGCTTGCCCATCTCGGAGCGTGGGAACGGGAGCCATTAGCCCCTAAACCTGTGGATCATTCCCAATACATTAATGTTTCTAATTAGTTAAGCCCGATGCCTTTTTCTCTCTGTAATGACAGCGCCGCTAGTACTTACTCGTGCTCGCCCTGCGTGCTGGTACTTCTTTTATATAATGATACAGCGTGTGTTGTAATACCTATTCCCAACTGGCAGTGAGGGTTTTTTTTCGGATACACCTCATCCAGAATGGATTAGGCAGTGGAGAACACGAGCAAGTGCAAATAAACCTTTGGGTTGTCTGCTTTCTAATTAGCCGGGAAGTTTTTAGCATGGAGGGGGGGGGGATAATTAGGGCTGGGGGAGGACCCAGAGCTGGTGGGTCCATTGGAGAAGGTTGCTGTGGGATGGGTGGGATGAAAACCTGGTTTTGTGCTCCTTTATGGGATGAGCTGCCCCTTTTCCGGGTTCTGTTTACATTCCTGGTTCTTTCTTCCCTCCCTTCCCGGGAAACCGTCTCCACGGCAACCTCAAAGCTCCAGGCTCTGCCTCGGAGCTGCTCGCCCATCCCCAGGGTAAGTGGCTCAGCAAGGCCCAGCCATGGTGGCCATGGCCATGGGTCCATCATGCTGCTGCAGGCACCTGGGTGAGGGCTGGCATTGGGCTTGGCAGGGCTGGGGGTGTTTAAACCTCGTATCCTGGCTCTGCTCATCCTCAGGGCTTGGCTTGTGCTCGGTATAGACTTGAAAATGTGTGGCTGAGTTCAAGGTGAACCCTTGTGCTGTTCCCTTGCAGGGGATCAACCCAGGGTCAGGGTGTGTTGGGCAGTGTAGTGGCTGGTTGTGTGACCATTGGTGATGGACTTGGTTAGACCGTGAGCAAGCCTGGTACTGATTTTTCATCTTTTCCATCAATTTTGGAGTCCTATGGAGAGCAGCAGGGTCAGCACTTGGAGATGGGGGCTCTGTCCCCTCTTGGTGCCACCTGGGCTTGAAATGTGTGCACATTATATGTGCACATCCCTGGTGCCGTGCAGGAGGGTGGTGATGCACCACCAGAAATGGGTAGAAATGGGTGCTCCAAGACGCCAGGTCTTGCTTAGGTCTCAGTGTTCACTGGCACGGAGCAGGAAACGCAGTTCATTTCCACCATAATTGCGATTAATGGTGTGAAACTGGTGGGACTGAGGGAAAAATGATGCGTAAGGCTGGGCGTGCTTTGCATTGAGCTGGTTTTTGGGGGGCTGAACTGGAGCGTGGTGGTGGGGATGCTGGGTCACAGCTCTGCCCGTGGGTCTGACCCTCTCTGTCTCTGTCCCTGCAGGGCAGGATGAAGCTGCTGGGTGCTGTGCTGCTGGCTTTGGGGGTGCTGGGCAGTGCAGCCCGGGATAAGCAGCCCCCCTGGCTGGACGAGCCTTCCCAAACCTGCTTCTTCCAGCCGCTCAGCGACGCGGACAGCGAGTTCTGCAAGTGAGTGATCCCTCCTGTTGTCCCCTTTCCAAAATGGGCATCCAGTCACGCTCTGCCCTTGTGTCACCTCCTGGGGTGGTTCCTTTCCATATCCCCTTCACCAGGGCTATAAATATTGGCTGCTTTCTTCTTTTTTGCCGGGAATCTGGGCCAGAGCAGTGCCCGCCGCACTGTGCAGCTCCCGTTTTGTGCAAGCTGAGGTCTTGGTGTCTCTGGTCACCTCGAGTTGTTCCTTGGTCCCTTTTTGCAGAGGCTTTTATAGCGACTTAGAGCACCAGAGGTGACAAATGCTTTCTGCAGAAAGTTTCAGAGGAGGGAGGGTACTTTTGGGGAAGGAAAGCCCTAGAAAAGGTCACCCTACAGATCTCAAAGCCCATCCTGTGGAGATGTTAATGCTGGAGGTGTGGGGAAGAGGAGGAAGCCTGGGGAGCTTCTGGAGTTTGGACAGTTTGGGCTGTGCCCCCCAGCCGAGCAGCTGATGCACCCCAATATCAAGTGTTTTGACATTGATGGTCCTTGTCTTGAGCTCTTGTAGCTGAGGGAGTTGCTACTCCACAGATATCCCACATTACCTTTAATATCCCACATTACTGAGAGCTTCTGCACCAAAAACCTCACTTCTGCTACTATTCAGTTAACTAAAATGCTCTTTAAATATGAGCAACTTAAGCTTCTAGTTGGATCCTTCATCTCCTACCTGGCATCACGACCACAGCTGAAGCCTGGCTGGAAAGTGGCACAAATTTCCAGCCCCTGCATGGTCTCATCCCAACTTACACCCCTTTTTCTCCCCCTTTTCTCCCCAGAGGGGATTTGGAAATCATCTACCCGGAGCTGGATGATGTGGGCTGCAACTACATCCCCCAGTGCCACCAGTACCGGTGGCGGATCAGCAAGGAGTGGGGCCCCCCGCGCATCCGGTACCCCCAGGCTGTGAAGGTGAGGTTCGTGCTGTGTAGCTTGTGCTTCTCCATGTCCATTAAATGTGTGGATTCACCACAAAACGATTGTGTACACCCATGTGTGGTTGTACTTTGAGCCTGGCTGTGACATCCACGTGTTTGGGGCCAAGCAGGAGCACCTAGCGCCTGTGTTTTGGGTGCTGGGCACCCCGAGCCATGCATGGCTGAACATTGGTGTGCTGTCAGCTCTTTGTGTTGTGCTGGGTTAAATTTGGCCTGGAATTGGGGTGAATTTCTGAATTTTTGGGGGTTTTTTTCCCCCCATTGCTTCAGAGTTTTGAGTTGAGGCTGAGCTGTGAGTAAACAGTTCAGAAGGAAGGAAAGAAAAAGGTTATATTTAGGATCTTTCCCCTCCTGTTTTTGCTGCATTGTAATCTCTCTATTTTGTTTTTGTTTTTCTCTGTACATTGTAGCCAAAATAATTTGCGAACAGAGAACTTTTTTGTGATTGTTTGTAAACTTTTTAAAGCAAACGTATGCTTTCGCTGGGTGCTGACATCCTCTGCCCGTGTGTAACTGGCGTCTGACTGGAGAAATGGGTTTAATTAATCTAATGAGCCCCCAGGGAGCGCGGGGGTTGGGGTGCGGTGGGGACCGATAACCGGGGGGGTCCGGTGCCCCTCAGGGTCGGGGTTGCAGTTCCCACTCGTCGCCGCCAGGTGGCAGCATTGAACTTCCCGAGCACGGGGAGGCGCTGGGTCCCCTCCCGCACCCCGTGGGGGATGCGGTGGCATCAGCATCACCCTGTGGGGGGACCTTGTCCCCAAATCCCCAGTGCAATCCCCATGGAACCCCAATAACCACCCCATGCCAGGTCCCCACTGGCAGCTGTGGACACCTCAACTGGATCTGATGAGGGAGAAACTCAGCTTTTGTGCGTCTTGGCTTTGACTCCATGTGTTAAGAATAATTTTTGTTTCTGGCTGCTTCGTTGCCGTCTGGAAAGTCTCTTCCCCCCGTTGATCACATGGCTTGAAGTATAACTTTCCCTTAAAGATGTCTAATTCTTCCAAAAAAATAATCCTCCCTGGCAGCGGATGCCGTACATAAAATCATCCATCACTTGTGCTGTGCTTTCCAGTAGTTTGAAGTTTCCCAGCGATGTAGGCAGTTGCTTTTCTTTCTTATTTTTATCCTGGAAAGCAAACTAAGGCGGGGAGAAGGGAAGGGACTTGGCTGTGGGGATGCTGCTCTGCCCAGTAATGGGTGCTGGTGGGGACTGCTCTGCCCAGTAAGGGACACTGGTGGTAATGGGGAGGTTTTGGGGGAGATGCAGAGCCAGACCTGTGCCTGTTGTGTCGGGGGGATGCTGGCTTTGTATTTTTGAACCTGAAAACAAGAACAAACAAATCACCTGGGACTCGTGTGTGTGCCACATATTTGTGGACTGGATGCCAGCTGTGACACTGGGGGGTGGGCAGGGCCCCAGGAACCCCATTTAGGGGGTCCACGGCTCCCGCTGGCACCGGGGCTGCTGATGGCTCATCTCCGCTGGCAGATTTGGCACCGCTCCCTTCCAAGACAACTCGGCACATCTTGCGCTGAGGCGGCATCTGAGGACACGGGCCCCGCCGCTTCCCCGGCTTTGCATTTATTCTCTCCTCCGGCCTCAGCCAAAAACACGTCCCCAGCTCCACGCAGCCGGGAGCCTTCCAGCTTTACTGGGTGCAAACTGGGGGTTTAATTTTGGGTGAGGAGCTGGGCGGCCTTAAATCGGTTGCGGAGAACAGGCTTTGAATTGCCTCAGGCTTTCTCTATAGGAATATATGTATATATTTCTTTCTCCTGAACCGGTAAGGATGCTTAGGAATAATCTTTTTTACCCCCAAAAAATCATCTGGAAGTGAATGGTAACAAGTGCTGCCACATCCTGTACCAGGGCCACGGCGTGTGTGGGCAACAGCGTTGCTGCTTATGATTTCCAATGGGGATTTCTAAAGTAAAAATACTTGATTTTTTTAGATTATTCCCAAGTGAGAATGGGAAACCTCACTTTGCTAAAGCCATCTCCATCTATACAGGATGCCTCTCAGCATGTCGGGGTGCTACGGCCCTTGTGGCTGGAGCGGCGAGGGAAGGGCTGGGCAAGGGCCTGGCTACGCTTTTGCTGTCAAAAATCAGTGGCAGAAAAACTCGGGGTTTGAGTATGAAAACTTGTGTAGGAAGTGTCTGCTTTCTGTGGAACACTTTGTCTCTTCAAGAAAAACAACCACCAAAAAAGCCAAATGCGGCGTGTTTGTTTTTCTCTCCGGAAATATCGATCGGTTTTGGGGAGGAGAGGGGAATGGGGCGCTCCCCATCCTTGTTCCAGGTATGGGGAAGGGGTCTGGTGGGGCTGCGTTTTACCCTGCCAGGACCTGGGTCTCTACTTGCAGCCTGAATGCCCTGAAGTTGATGTCAATGTGTTGTGGGTGAAGGCCCTTCAAGCAGTGTGGCATCTCCCATGGCTTCAACCCATCACCTCCTGGATGTTTTTAGGGATTTTAATATTTACTTTGTTGTTCACCCAGCTTAGACCCTGGGCCATTGCATTGGGTTGTCAGCTTTATCCAACATCGCTTTTACTTCCTAAAAGTCCCATTTTTTACCTATTTTTGGTGCAACGAAGGCAGACGTTGCGTCTGGCTGCCGTTTCTGCGAGCTCGGGGCTGTGTAGAGGAATAACGACTGCATCCCCAAGCGCAGGGAGTCGGTGACTGATGGGTTTGGTACCCAAAAAACACTTTAAATGGCCAGAGATACACAAATTGCATGGCTGGGGCATGTGGGAAGGGTCTGTCCGCCAGTCATTTGGTCCATCCTGGTGTAGCAGAGATCTGGGTGGGTGTGAGATGCAGCTCTGTGATGCTGAGGATGCTCGGTCCTTGCAGGGACCCCCTTCTGAGCATGGGATAACAGACATCCCATGCAGTTTTTTAGTAGTACCACAAAGACACAACGTGGGGCAAGCACTAAACGTAGCCATCAAAGCATCCATCAGCATCTTCCCGAAAACTTGGGCAGAGGAGCTGCTGCCAGGCCCTTTCCCAGGCCAAGGAGGATGCGGGAGCGGAGGGGGAGAACATCTGGATAGACGGGAAATGCGCCCTCCTCGTCCTGCCTCCAATATTGCTTCGCTCAACCAAAAATAAATTGGAAAAGAAAATTGGACATCGCATCAATTTGGGGCAAGTTTATAAATTCTGCAGCTAAGCAATCCCAATAGAAAATGATAGATCGCCGGCGAGCGCGCAGTCCCGGCCGTGATGTATGGTCGCATTAGCTGAAACACCGTGTTACATGATTCTGTTTTATTACCACTGGTGGCGGCAGACAGAAAAACAGATTACGCTTGAGATCAAATCGATGGGAACTTTATTTACTGGCCCCTTAAAAACATATTTCTGCGCTTTATAAAAACATACGGGAGATGCTATTGATAGAAGTTGTCTGCTTGTTAAAAAGCAATTTGGCCGCCGCGATGCTCTCGAGCTGCGGTTGTCGGCTCTACCTTGTACCTGCTCTTCCAGATCTGTGCCCGTCGTGGGGTTTGACGACTTCCTTAGAGGTTTTTTTTCGGGCTGTGCCATCGCTCGTTTAGGGTTTGGGGAAGGGGTAGGGCTTGTTGTTTGGAGAAGGGGCCAGGCGTTGCAGAAATAAAGTGCTTTGCTCAGGGTTTCTACCTCAAACTGAACTTTATGAAACTTAAATTGGTTTTGCGAGAGCTTTCTCCTGACCCAGCCAGTCTGAGAAGGCAGCTTGTACATCTGTGAACTCGGATTTCTCTCTGCAGCTGTACAAATCACCACCTTTTTCTTGGCTCTTTCAAGAACTGTACATTTTGACAGTACCTTATTTAAAAAAAAAAACCACTACCAGAATGAGCTGGCGCTGAAAAGGCAGCTGGAAAAGTCCTCAAACCACTCAAACTATGGGGTGATGCCCCTGTGGGTTGTGTTGGATTTATGCAGCGGTGCCTCCGTGTGCTTTTTGTGCCTAAATCTGTAACCCGTACCCTGGGGTGCTGCTGTGGGGCTGGAAAACCAAGGCCATGCCCTGTCCCACCCTGGCACATGGGATCATGAATGAGCCTTTCCCAGGAGCTTGGGTCGTGCCTGGAGCCCATGGTGGAGCCTCATGGCGAGGTCCATTTGCTGGTCACATCCCATCCTTGTCCCAGTCTCCTCCTTCTGTGAATGCTTTGGTTGGGTTGGGGACAGTCCTGATTTATTATGAAGGTTTCTGAGCTCTGGGGTGTGGGGCCCATTATTTGGAAAATTTCTTGCATGAGGAAATCCATTAGCGCTGGACAAAAGGAGGAGAGGGTTTGCTCCGTCTCCTAATTGGGATGTGCCGGGGTCGTGTCAGCAGCTGGTGGGAGGAGGGGGCTTTGGAGCGGCGCTCAGGTTAAATTCAGGTCTCGTTCAAAGATGGATTTCGGCAGAAGATTCCTGACAGTTTGTGTATCCTCGCTGGCTCGTGGAGCTGTTTGGGGTTAAGGAGCCACCCGCGTGTTTTTCTCCCCATCCCATTCGGGCTACTTATAAAAAAACAATGGCCCAACATTCCTTCTCCATGCCGTCAGCCAGATATTATGGGAATTAGCCCAAGCCCCTGGTGCTGAACCCCTCCCTTCGGCCCTGCTGATGCTGGTTTGGGTTCCCATGCCCCGGGATGGTTGTGGCAAACCAGCGTCTTCCACTTCAGAGGGCTCTCTGGCGCCTGGGACCCTCCCGGCTTTGAGCAAAGGGGGTTGATGAGCTCCCAAAGTGCCTCTTGGAGGGGTGTTAAAGCAAAAAATGTGTGCGCTGCAGGCTCTTCTGTGCTGCAGCAGCACTGTCCTCTGCTGACCCACAGTCATGCAGGGGCTGGCCCGCTGAAAATGCCTCTTTATTTTGGTGGAGGTTTGCAAGGCAGAGCTGGTTTTTGGGATGTAACCCCGCTCGTGTACCTCTCTTTGCTTTCTGTGCCTTCTGAGGACCAGGAGCGCTTGCTGGGAGAGCATCCTTGATGGAAAGCGGTGGAGAAGTGCGGGGTGTTATCCCACCATGGGCCCTTGGCTGACCGGAGGGGACCGATGGGACAGCTGGTGCCACATGCCATGAGAGCCGCCTTCCATGAGCAATCCTGGCAGAAACGTCACTTCTCATCTGTTTCATTACCTACACATTTGCTGGACGTTTAACCATCCTGGACAAATACAAATTCCCCATGGGCTTTAGCCATGGCAGGAACCTACAGGTCCTCGAATCCGCCCTCCTCATCTCTTCCGTATCGGCATCCGCGCGCGTGCGGGACGGACGCTGGTGCCTATTTCCCCAGCGAAATGTTTGAAGCGGCTGCTGATTTCACTTTGATCCCCGTAAATACTATACAGTAATCAAAGTTTAAGCCGCTTTGGATGAAATAATTGCTTAACAATCATATAAGACAAAGTGATTCAACAAATGACAATTAGGACTTGTGATATACAGAACAGATGCATTCAGTGTACCATATTATAATGTGCTAATACGAGATTGACAGCACAATAATAGGAGAGAACAGCCACTCAGCCTATAATTCGAAACCAAATGTGAGGCTGTCCACAGAGCTCAAATCCGAACAGGCTGTAAAAATTAGAGGTAAGAAGGCACGAGGTTCACAAAGACTCATTAGCAGGTTGGCTGCGAATTTCCAAGGGCAGCGGGGGGATAAAATTCCTGCT
>NW_010186982.1:0-9107 GCF_000695765.1 Mesitornis unicolor | reverse complement strand
GGAGAATTACTTGTAGGCTGCGATGCCAGGAATGGGAAGGGGGGGAAATCAGCCTCCTCGCGTCTATACGTTGAGAAGTGAGTAACTTATATTTCCCCGCTCTTAAACGGCTGCTGGTCCCCATTAACACCCAGGTTTTGGAGATGCTCCTGGTGGCATCCGCATCTCGCTGCCAGGGGATGGGATGCATCAGACAGCGTTTGCTGTACGGTGCTGATACGTGGAGCAGACAACAGTGTTAAGGACCAAATGAAATGCAGACTGATATGAGCACGGAGGTCTCAGGGGCGTTCCCCGTGGGACTTGGGCACTTCCCAAGCCCTAAATGATACTGATGGGTGACAGGGCCACCCTTTAGCCCTGTCCGTGGCGATTAAGGCGCCTGCCTTGTGCTTGCTCTTCTCTTTGGGGAAATCAAGAGCCGGGGACGTGCGCGGGAGCAGGGGCTGTCAATCTCCGGTGCCCTGCGTGAGCGGGGGGCACGTTGGCACGTGCAGAGGCAGGAGCTGGGGTCCCCCATCCCCAAACCACCCCCCCCTCATGTGCTGCCTTCTCCTTCCAGAGCTGCTTCGGAGCCAAAGAGATCAGAGGAGCGAATATTTTCAGCTCTGGTGACAAAACAGACTTCAGCTCATCTTGTACTTTACACACACCATGCACTTATTCCACTAACATATAATTTTATCATATTTTATTATTAAATAAACATGCCAGAAAAATATACTTTCTGCGTGTGGGGGAGGATGAAAAGGTTTGGTAATTAAAACTTCTATCCATCAACGCTTAACTCCGGGAGATAATTGTGTTGCTCCTGCAAATGTGTGCTTTGGGTTGAATCACCCCGTTTTGTGTTAAATTCGGAGCCTGTACTCGTGTGTGTGCAGAGCCGGGATGTGCCATGGGCTGTGCAGGACCTCAGTGGGTGCGTACGGGGAGCGGGTGATGGCCAAAAAGTTGGGAATTTGGCTTTTTTGTCTTGGTGATGCTGGTTTATGGGATGGGTGAGTCCCTGCTGTCGCAGGGCACCTCTGTAACCGCTTTATTTTAATGTGTTAATCTGAAAGCTGCACCTTTCGGGTGAGTTTGCTGTAAAGAAATACAGATTGATTTATTTATTCTTAAATTGCAAGGCTAAACTGCGTTGTAGAAGCAGATGAATCTATTAAAAATAACCTAATTATTGACGTTATTTTATAACCTTATTACTTAGCACTCCGTGTTTGAGAGAAAAGCCTGCAAAGCTCAACCATCTCCTCATTTAAACTCCCCACTCACTTTATTTTCAAGGCCCTTAGGAAGCGCTACCCCCCCAAAAAAAAAGAAATGCAGACCCAGATGCCAAACCGGTCTGGGGTTTCAAAGTCAGATTGAACAGTCAATGGCAGATCAATGAGCCCCGAGGCGAGGTGTCACTTTTATTGCATCTCCTGCCATCCCGGGGACCTGCCTTGACTTTTTCAGAAGAAATTAGCGGTATTTTGGGTGGGCAGGAGCGTTTATAGCAGGAGGCAGGCTCCTCCCGGTGCTGCTGGCACTTCTTGCGCCTTGAAAATTGAGTTTGTAGGGTCTGAAATCACATTTAAGCAGGGGGGTGAGCTGGGTGTGATTCCCCCAAAACTTTTTATCCCCTCTGTGCCCTCCTCATCTCCTCTGCAAAGGGGGATGGTACCTGGATTTGGTACCCAGCAATGGATGGGGTGTAGTGGAGGGGTCTCTGCTCCAGCACCCTGCCCATTGCAGGCCGGCACTGCCCACCCTGCTCTTTGTGAAGGGGTCTGGGTGCAGTTGGGCTCTGGCAGGTCCCACCAGGATGTGCTGAGTTGCAGAGGATCTGGCTGGAAAAGCCACAAAGTGCTGGGAGCTCTGATCTGTGAGGAGAGGGGTTGAACCAGGAGGAAAGTGCTTTTTGGGAGGGCTAGTTACCCAAAAACCCCACTCTGACCCTGCTGGATCCCTCTCATGGGAATACCTGAGCATCTCCGGCTGCATTTCCCGAGCATCACCCGGGGCGGCATCCCGGGGAGCTCAGCCATCCCCAGGAGCCTTCCTCCCCAGCAGCATCTTCCCCGCCGGCACAGGAGCCTTTTCCACGGATGAGTAATTCTTCCCAATTTGGGGGCTCCTTCCTGCGCTGTGACAACCCCGAGCTCCCCTGCCTCTTCCCAGCTGCCAATCTCCGGCAGAAATTTCCCCCCTCCTCTTTTTTTCTTCCCCTTCCCCCTGGCAGAGAGGAGGGAACGGGGTGGGGGGGATCTCGGTTATACAAGCTGGGGTTGGGGCGACTATTTTGGATCCCTCCTTCCTGCCTCCAAATTGCAGCTTTGGATGTGACAAGTTACAAAACACTTGAGTCATTTCTCACACGCTGCCTTTCCCCCCCTCTTCAGCAAGGAGAAGCCTGTTCGGATTTGGGTTATTTTATAGGGGAGGGGGAAAGAAAATAAATGGAAGGGGGAGAAGGGGGCTCCCTGGGTTTTTTTTTTTCCTCCCTCCCCGGGCCCGGGCAGCCCCCACGCAGGGTAATTGGGAGTGGTGTTTATGTAAGCTGCTCATGTTCTGCTGAGCTGCGGCGAGAGCTGTTGTCGATTCAGAGGAAAACCCACGTCTGCCCACGTAGGATCTCCCGAGCAGGGTTGTGTAACGGGGAACCAGGCAGCCACGCTGTGCCGGGGGGAGATCCTGCTTTGGAAGGGATGGGGGAAGCTTGGATATCTGCGGGGAAAGGAGCAGAAAAAGGCTGTGGTGCTGGGAAAAAGTCGGATTGCTTTGATGCTGCGGGGAGAGGAGGCAGCTCGGTGCCCGGGGATGCTCAGGAGGTCCTGCCCCGCGGGTCGGGACGCCTGCGTGCATCCGAGTGTGGTTTAAACTCCTCATCGGGCGACTTCCCAGCATCTCTGTTTCATGGGGTGCTGGAAGCCAAAGGGGCTTTTCTGACAAGTGAGCAGCAGTGCCGGACTTGAGGAAAATATTTGCGATGCCTCCGAGCCCCGGGATGGGGATCCCAAACGCATCCAAAGCTCGCAGGACGGGCTCTCTGCAAGCTGAGCAAAGCCAGTATTTCCCACTGTCACCAGTATGGCCTTAATACCCTAGGGGGGCTGCATCCCTCCTGTGAAACCTCTCCGCATACCCCCTGTGTGGGGAGGGGGCCCTGCATTAACATTTCAATGGTTCTTTACATAAATAAGGAAGAATAAGAAAAGCCGGTGGCTCGTGTTGCTCCCAGCCTCTGAGAAGCGCTATCTCGGTTATCGGATTTGAGTTTCTTTGCAGCGTTACATTTTTATACATATTTATTCATGCAGAACAGAGGCGCGGAGCGAGTCGCCCTGCCACGGGGCTGCTGGGTGCGCTGCTATACATAAGAATGCACCTTCATTTACATCCCCACTACTTCCCCACAATTGAACCATGCGGGGTTATTTTTATTCCTCATGTGTATTTTTTTTTTCTTCTTAAAGGTGGAGGAAGAGGAGGAGGAGAAAAAAAAAACCAACAGCCCAACCTCTGTAAAGTCACCTTTTTTTACTTCTATTAAAATTTCCCCTCCTGAATTTTTATAAGCCATAGAAATGAGGCGTATGAGTGAACGCCACTGGAGGGGAAGAGGCGAAGCCCGGGGATGAGGGGGAGGAATGCGTTTTGGGGCAAAGAGTAAGTTTATAACTATTTTTCTCTTAACCGGAGCAGTTAGCTGCACTGCAAGCCATTCATCTTCTGATTTAATAACTCATTCTCCCTGCACGGAGATGGGGTATTATATTCCTGGATATTGCTTTTCTTGGTATCGAGTATCAAAGATGAATCCACATTTTCTAACAAAATACCTTTTCATTGTAATTGAAAGAATCATTTTCTGCTCCTTGCTTTTTACTTTTATTTTGGTTACCAGAGCTCTCCTTCCCCCAAGTCCCTCTTTCTGGCCTGACACTTATTTATTTCACTTCCCAAGTGATGGTTTTGGCACTGGCGATACAAACTCCTTCATTTTTCCCCATCCTGGGTGGGCTGGTGTGATGGGAGAAGCGTCACCGTTTCCCTTGAATGCCTCTAATCAAATAATAATTCAGATTATTATATGAAATATGATATATTTTGTACCCAAGGGGTCTCCCCTGTTCTAGATGCTGATGCTCAGGTTGGGTACCAGTGGGTACCGGCCACCTCAGAGGTTTTTCTGACCATTTCACCCTCCGTTGATGCTTTATCAGCCAAAAATCAGCCCTGGGAGCAAACACTTCCCCATGCAGCAGCTCGTGGTTAAGGTCCTGTTTCTCTCTGGGGTGTGATGAGTTTGCAGGGCCTCAAGGAAAGGCCAGGGCCGGCAGGTCCTGGTGGTTTTTGGGAGGCTTTTCTGGGAGCAGAGGGAGCTCTCGGCTCACAGCTGTGCCGCTTCCTGCGCCGGGGTTAATATCCTTAAACAAAACTTCTCCCTTTCATGTTCTCCTCGCCCGGCTGTCTCTTAACTAAGCATTTGATCTCAGCATCTCCACGCTAGGAGGTTCAGAGCCTGATCAGAAATTAATGGGAAGGAGGAATTAAGCGGCGGATCAAAGCGGCTGCGTGGCGGGCTGGGGGTTCGGGACTGAAAGCAAGGGTGGCTGGCGGGGCAACGCGTGCCGTGACAACAGGGGGGGGACACGGAGGACACTTGGGGACAGGGGCTCCTGGTCTGGCACAGCCCCAGTGCTGCATTAACCCGCATGCAAAAGGGTCTTTGCGAGTGACCGTCACCGTGGCGCCAGGCCTGGTCGTGCAGCACTGGGGGGCTCGTAGCTGTTCTGGGAGGTTTACCCGAGTGTGAGGATGCTGCAGGCAGCAGCACTTCCCTCAGCGCCGGAGCCCATGTACGTGCGATAGGAATTCCCTCATTAAACAAATATTTGGCGAGTGGGAAGAGGAGGAGGGGAGGTGGCAGCGATGCCGCAGCCCCCCGCGATGCTGCAGCCCCTCTCAGTGCTGCCCAGCCCCTTCCCAGGCACACGACAGCTATGCCAAAGCAAAATGAACCTGGGGCTGGGGGCACAGCCTTGCATTCACCCTCTTTTTCTCTACTAAAACTCTTATAATTCTGGCTATGCTGCGTGGACCTGGTGGCTTTTTTAGGGCAATGAGCCGGGGTAGGAGTAGGGGGCACACACCAGCCCCATCAGTTGGGATTCAGTTGCTACTTTGCCAAGTGGATTTGCCAGATTTCTTCCAGCTGGAGTGAAAAGCCTGGGAATTTGGGTGGAAATTTGGCTGTGAGGAAGAAGGACTCTTGGTATTTGAGGAGAGCAAATCAATTTGGCTGGTGTCTGGGCTGATGCTCTGAGTTCAGCCTCTCCCAGGCCATCCATGAGATGAGCCAGTCTGGGCTCAGCTGCTGGGGGAGACCAGAGCTGACCTGGGGTCCAGGAGGTGCCAACCTTTCCCTATTGAAAAGGGAAGGAAGGCTTAGAAAACAGCACTTTTTTGCTACTTTTTGGTCTTCTCTCGCTGCAATGTCACTGCAGGTGCCACTTGCTGCTCTTTGGTGACAGGGATGTGATAACCAGCCTTCATATGCTTGGTTTTCCCAGCAAAGATCCAGTAACAAGGACTGGGATGAACGAACATAGGGGATTTCTGTGGGACCCCTGCTCAGGTGATACAACCCATGTCCAGGGTTTGAGCCCTGATGGACACCGTGTTTTCAGGAAGATGCTTTATCAAACCTCAGCCTTTAATTATCTGCATGGTATAAATTGCACAAGCTCTCAAGGGCTGTTCCCAAGGTAGGAGTGCAGCCGAGGTGCCTCTGTTGTGCCCCTCTCCTTTGCACACCCAGCTGCATTCCAGCACATGCTCATATGTAAAAATATATATAATAAAGCTCTCCTAGGAGGGAAATGTGCAATTAAAATACCATCGGCACGCGCACACAAAAACCCCCAACCCGTGGCAGTCTCCAAACAGTGAATTAAGTAAGGATGAAAGGCAAATGTTAGCTCTGGCAAAACCCTAGGAAAGGAGCCATCAGCTATCCACATCGTCCTGGGATTTCAAACCACGCCAATGAAATTTGGCCGCTTCATTTCATTCACTGTCAATCAGCGTCGCTGCTACTGATGCTTCCTCCTCTTTTTATATCCCCCGTTTCTTTTGGCGATGCCCAGAGCTCAGTTGTATCCCAGCCAGGCAGCCCTCATCACCAAGCGATTAAATCATCGTAAAAAAACCGGAGAGACATCGCTTCTCAGACATAATAGTAAAAAGGGGGCGGTGGGGGGGACGACGGCTCCGGGTCTATTTCTGCTCTGATATGTCCTGGCGCCGACGGCGTGCATTCCCCAGCTACCGTGCGATGCCGAGCCGTGCGATGCTGAGCTGTTCACCTGCTGCAGATGGCAAAACGCGATGTGCACAGAGGGGTTTTGTGCCACACTGGGTTTTTGCAGCATCTAAAAGACCCCAGTCCCAGGAACTGGTCCTGTTTTGGTGCTGGACCCTGCCTTGCTGCAGCCTTGATGGGCTCCTGTGAGCTTCGTCACTGCATGGAGCAATTGGGATGGCAGTGAATGTAGCCCATCATGCGCGGTCCCCAAGCATCCCTGTCCTTGAGCATCCCAAACCCTCGGTATCCCTGTCTTTGAGCGTCCCGTATTCCAAGCATCCCTGCCTTTGAGTATCCTGAACACCAAACATCCCTGCCTCCGTGTATCCTGGCCTCCAAGCATCCTGAACCCTGAGCATCCCTGCCATTGAGTATCCTGAACCCTAAGCATCCCAGTCCCTGAGCATCCCTGCCTCCATGTATCCCAAACCCTGAGCATCCCTGCCATTGAGTATCCTGAACCCTAAGCATCCCAGTCCCTGAGCATCCCTGCCTCCATGTATCCCAAACCCTGAGCATCCCAACCTCTCAGCATCCCTGCCTTTGAGTATCCTGGCTCCCAAGCATCCCTGCTTCTGAGTATCATGGTCCTTGAGCATCCCAAACCCTGTGCATCCTGACCTCCAAGTATCCCTGCCTTCAAGTATCCCTAACTCTGAGTATCCCAGTCCTGGAGCATCCCAACCTCCAAGCATCTCTGCCATTGAGTATCCCAAACCGCGAGTATCTTGGCCCCTGAGCATCCCTACCTCTGTGTGTCCTGGCCTCCAAGTATCTTGAACCTTGAGTATCCCAACCTCTGAACATCCCTGCCTTTGAGTATCCCAAATCCTGAGTGACCTGGCCACTGAGCATCCCTGCTCCATGCCTTTCATGAGGGCAGCTGCCTCCCAGCCTGTAAAATCTAGTGCTTTAATAACAGTGCACTCAGGCTGTAAAGGGACCATGGGGAGAGGGGGGGGGAAATAATTGTGCCATTGGGGGTTATTATTGGCTTGCAGAGTGTTTCCTTCTCTGGATTTGGTAGTTTCCAGAATAAAACTGAGCAGTGAGGGCAGGGCTGCCTTAATGAAAATATGGCTAATAGGCTGTGACCACTGGCGGGGGTCCCTGAACCCCCTTTTTTGTGCAGACGTTTGCAGCAATAACATGACCCTGGTTTTGCACCAAGTCTCAACACATGCCGTGCCTCTGCATGCTCTGGTAGAGGTATTGGCTAAGCCCTGGGCTGTTACAAACACCCAACAGGTTGCTTTTATTTGTTTTAAGGGTGCGTGAATGCAGAATTTGCCATCCCAGGGGACCATCCCTGAGTGGCTGTACAGCCAGTATGGGGGTTGATGGGCTTGGGGAATTGTTTGTCTGGGAAACAGCATTAAAAATTAGTTGTGTGGAGCTCATGGGGCTGCCGAGCGGGGCAGCAAAGGGCTGGGCCGGCGACTGCTTTTTAATTTCAGAAATGTCACTGAGTCACGAATGACTCATAATTATAATGGGAGACATTTCCAACCCGGTGCATGACTCGGAGACGTCTTCCAGGGATATTAGAGCTGTTTGTAAAAGCCAGGCCTTGCCCTGGCGCTCTCCCCCCCAGCTCCATATCTGTTTGGTGTCCCCCCCCTTGCCAAGGTGACGGAGCCCAGGGATGCTCGCCCCTGTCCAGCGAGCGCAGGGAGGGGATGCATTAACGCTCCCGATCAGGTGGCAGGTGTCTATTAAAGTGACGCCCATCACCGCTGCCTCTGGCCTGCCCTTGACTCAGGGCTGCCCCGGCTCCGTGTCAGCAGTGTCACCTCAGCGTCGGGGTGGCCATGGCTGCTGGGAGATCAGGAGGGAGAGGGGCAGGGATGTAGCCCCCCTGGGATGTGCTCACCCCTGCCACTCTGCCTCTTGGGGACAGGCGGTTTGTCCCCTTTCCTGTCATTTTGGGTGCAAAAAGTGGCTTTGGGAGTTTTTATGGTCTCAGCAAAAGAGATGGGCAGCACAGGGGGCGTGTTTCTGTATCTGAGCATCATCTGGGTTATCCCTCCCTCTGCCCCCGTTTCCTCCCCTTCCCAACCAGTAAAATTGCCAATCCCAGTCCTGGTGTGCTGGGAAGGGGACAGGGTTGTGGTCGGGTCCCTGGGGTGCTGTGGTGGGCACCCAGGGGTGATGTTCCCCTCCAGCACCTGACTTTTCCCATGGCTCACCTTAGCAGCACTGTCTCTCCAGACCCAATTAATTAAACTGGATTGGTACGAGCTAAATTAGGGAGGCATTTGGTCCAGTCTGACCAGTTCCCATCTCCCAGGGTAACTGGCGTGGGTCTGTGCCAGCGCCATCCCCGGTGTGATGCCCGAGAGCCGGGCTCAGGGAGCTGTGCGGTTCCCTCCTCGCTGGAAATACTTCCTCACCAAATAGCATTAAATATTCCTGAGCTGTGAATGTCTTGGACTGATTTTATTTTCCATAAATAAACTTGTTGGGAGATATTTGGAGATGGGCCTAAGCTGCAGAGCTTGGACTGGGTCCCAAATCTCGCTGCTGTTTGGGCTCGAGGGGTTGGTTCAGGATTGTTTCGAGCTTTATTTTGGTTTTAAAGGTTTGAGATGAAATATCTGCCCTCAAACCGGGCTCTTTCAGTGCTTCCCCAAGCTCCTCAGCCCCCCCAAGGGCTGCTGATGGTGGAGAGGGGTTAATAGGCATCCCCTTGCTGCTGGGCATGGGTTATAGGGCTTTATATATATATAGAGAGAGAGAGAGACACAAATAA
>NW_010186981.1:10256-33206 GCF_000695765.1 Mesitornis unicolor | reverse complement strand
GTGATTCTGTGTGATTCTGTGAAACCATTGAAGTAAAACTGGCACTAGTCCTAGCCACTGAGCCTATATCCCACTGTCTTCAGTGAGACCTGAGCATCACATACCTTTGAGAGTGAGGGCTGAGGAGGTCATTAGCATATTTTAAAAGATGCAGAGGTAACTGGTGGTGGAGAGACGTTCTGTGTTGCGTTTTTAAAGCACAAAAAGGTTAGGGTTTAGGTGTTGTTCACTGTGTTTAACCCTGTGCTGAAGCACACTTAGGTCTAATACAAGTGACAGCCCTGCCATTTGCCCTCCCGTCCCCCTTTGCTATACATATGGAGAATTAGGCAGAGAATTCCCTAAATTTGCCACTTGAACATGCTTAGAGAAGAACCTTTTCTCAGAATGTAAGGATGGTGGTGCCACCTCATTCGTCTTGGCTCTCCATCTTTCTCCCAGCTCCTTTTAATCTGTGTCTCAAAGAGGTTAAAATAGTTCCTTTGTAAATAGGAGACTTAGGTTCAAATAGCTCCACTGCCTAAAGGGATCTGAGTCCTTGTTATTCTTCTCCAGGGTGTTCTTAGATCGCTTCTTTCAGTCTTTTCAGTGTTGAAGATGTTTCGCTCTGTATGGACTAATTAAGCACTCAATGGGCCAGAAGGAGGATGGGCATGAGCAAAACTCACTTGCTGAGTGGTTAGAGCACTCACCAGGGGCAAGAATACACATGAGCTTCAGTCCTTTCTGCTATGAATACTTGATATAAAACATTAAAATATTAATTGAAATGTGGGTTCCAGTCTCTACTGTTCATGCATTTTACATGAAAAACTCATTAGACAAAAGCATCAGCTGTTCCTGGAGAAGTCACTGGCATGCCAGACCTGCTGCTTTGTGTAGTCTGCCCAAACTGGTAGGTTACTGAATCATACTCTGTCCCCTCTGTCTGACCCAGTGAATCTTGAATTCTCTGCATAGGCTGTGGAGACTTCCAGCAGGGGGTAATAAGCATGCTAACACTGCAGAACAGTCTTCAGCAGAGCTGCACAAACATCTGGCAGTGGTCTGGATGCAGACTGTGACCTCTGTGGCTGTTACTCACAACAGCGCCAGACACAGGGCCTCCCACAGTCCTGGTATATCCTGGATTTCTCACTGAGCTCCCCAGGACTGACCTCAAAGAGTGTTCATGGTTCCTGGCCCTGAAGGCAACGAGCACCACCTGGCTGCTTCAGCAGGGCCCTCTCAATTTTGTGAGATGCCATGGCAAACATTAATCTAGTAGCCTTGGCTTTGAGGCTTGATGGCAGCAAATGGAATATGAAGATTTGAATTCCCTCAGGCAGAGGACATGTAATTGTCTCCCACCTCCCAGCAACGAGCTTTTCCTATATAAAAGGAGAAAAAACTGCCATTTGTTCTTCTTCCTTCAGCTGGGTTTTAGAAGTGGCCCCTGTTTGAACACTTTTTTTTGAGCTTGATCCTGTATTCATTCTGGGAGAGTAATTGGAAATCTAAGCCAAAAAAGTTAATTTCTAGAACCTGATCAAGCTTATGTGTGAGTTAAGCACAGAGCTTCTCTGCACCCTGCAGTCCCATGGGTTGCTGAACCTCAGCAGAGGAGGGATTTCAGGCAGCTGCAATACTCAAAACCGTAACTTAGGGTGCAAGAGGCTGAGGGTGCTGAAGACGAAAGCGCAGATTCCTAAGTCCTGCCTAAGCTCAGTTTGAGATACTGACCTCATTTTTTTACTTCCTCAGCCCTTGCTCTTCAGCTGTAGAAGGGCAATTCAAAAAAAGTTATTTCTGGGTATCACGCATGGTAGAGGAGGGAAGGCAGATAAGCCTGCATGCTCTTCTGAAGGTGGCATGTGATTTGCCTAGCACTCCTCTTGCCTCTCAGCAATAAATCAGGGTAATGCTGACTGCCAAAAAGTAAGGCTTTTTTCTGTTTCTGTACAGTCTGTTAGTAAGATCTGGTGTTCAAAATGCTTCAGGTGAGAGGACGTTTCTTAGAAAATCCACTCTTCTGAAAGTAAGTGGTACCTTTTCTCTCCTCCACCCTGAGAGGAGGGGATGTCATTAAGCAGATTCGATGAGGAAGGAAGGAAGAGATCCTTGAACACAGCTCTTCTGCTAGCGTTAGACAGAGGAGCAGTGTCAGAAACCACCGATGGTGGAAGATCTGCCCCTTTACATACCCAGAGGAATGCAGGATGTGTATGCATTTTAATGGCACTGTTTGTTATGTGTGGGTCCCTCCTTCACAAACCTTGTGTGAAGCAATGCTTAATAGATGGCAAGCTAGCTCTTAAAAGCATCTTGATTGCCTATAGCAGCTTTCAGAAGAGCATGCAGTGAAAATATTAATAAATGTGTAGCTGTTGGTTTCTAATCATTTTCGCTTCAATTCACTGACTGATGAGGTGGCTTACATTCAATAGTTCCCTCCCCAGGGAGTGATGGTTACCAAAGAGCCTTATTAGCACTTGACAGGGTCATTTAAATATCATACATTCTTTGGTGCCTAATTATGAATACTGACAAAGCTGGAAGCAGTCTACACGCAATCAAAACAATGGCGGCAGAGGTAACCACATGGCTGTTTAGTTACCATCTACTTGTGTGTTGTTACTCCTTGCCTTGCCCCATCAGAGCCATTTGGCTCCAAAATCACTATTGATTTGTTGTTTTAAAAGGGCAAAGGGAAGAGTTTTTACACAAAGTTAAATCAGAAAATGCTACGCTTACTATCCTTTTATCAAGATTTTGTTTTCACTTTTGCTGTAACTTCTTTTATTTCCACACGTTCACAGAAAAAAAATACTCCTTTTTTTTAACATCTTCTCCTTGTTTTGCAAGGTGCTTTGTGGTGGTCTTCATTGGTTGTGTCTAGTCCTTTGGACAGTGTTTTCTTTCTTTTCCTGTGCTCACAAATGTCTTCTTACTGATTGTACTAATTGCACAGAATCCACTTGCTGCTTTCTTTTCTGTAACATGGGTGCTTTGATGATGTCACATCCATCCATATGCTTCACTTTTAATTCAGTGCAAGCATCTTGGGGAATATCTGTGGGGGCGTGAAGAGGGGGTTCTTTAAAAGGGTTGACTCATGTGAATGTGACATTTGTGTGCCACAGCTTTAGTAGCTAAATATACTCTGGGATTGTTGTTTCTGAGCCACATCGCATTTCTTGCCAAGATGAAAATGTGTAGTGCAACCCATACAGTGGGAACTATGTGTTGCCATCCCACTGGCATTTTCATTTTGGCCATTAAGGACTCTGCCCTTCCTATTGCAGAACAACAAAAACAAAGTAGCTCTGATTGAGCAAACTACACCCCTCTTTCCTGTCCTCCTCCCCAGGATTAAAAAAAAAAAAACAAAAAAAAACCCCCATGTTCTAGAGTATGTTTACATTTTGTTTACTTTCTTGCTGTGTTTTAGTCAATTTAATTGTGTGTTTCTCACCTTTGTCGAAACAGTTTCCCTAACCTTGCCATCTAACCTTCCTCACTGCTGCCATTGTACTTGGTCTCCCCCCTCCACAGTTGTGAGCTCCTTCTGTGAAGCGCTCCAAGGCTTTACCCTTTACAACCCAGTAGTGCTGTAGTGCTATGTCTCTCTGTAGTTGTCCTACTGATGAAGAGGGTAGTAGACATATACCACTTGTAGAAAGGCCTACATGAAGAAAACAGTGATTTTCTTCAGGAGTAGATGGCCTTGCCCCTCATTACCCCTGCTGCTCTTCTCTGCTGCCTCCTGTCCTTCCTGCCTCCCTTCAGAAATGCCTCATGCCTTTCAAGTCCTGGGTTCATTAGTACAAACACAGATAACTGCTTAGGTTTCTCACTTGCTCCCTAAATACGTGGAGCTTGCCTTTTAATCACTGTGTTGATAACTTGGTTGCAAATTCAGTTTACAGTTTTGTGGTTCTGCTACAGCTTCTTCTCCACAGCATTCAGGTGGAGTGGCTGAGCTGGGCACTGAATGATAAAAGTGTAGTGTTGCTGTTAGCAGCCTTAATGTTTGTATTTTTACTTGTCTAAACACTCATTAAGTGAAGATTATGAGGTGGTGTCTCCTTTCCTTAACAAGCCTTTTGTCGATTCCCAAGGAACAATGGTAAAAAGCTGATTAGAAGCAGGATGTGATGGACACAGTTTGCAGACATAGGAGTTGCTGCTCTATTTGGATCTCAAGAACATTCCTGTAGAAACAGTATCTGGCAGAACCTTTTACTTTATAGACTGTAGGATCTGTATTGTTATTATTATTAATAACTGCAGCTCCTCCTCTGGTACAGAATTGAACTCCTCTATTTTGAGAGGGCTGTGCTGCCTGGGAGCCTAAGGGCTGTTCATTTCAAAACCGGACTCCAGAAGGTATTTCATATTGTACACAAGTGGCAGTGTTACTAAATTTTACCGTGATTATCGCTACTTGAAAGATTTGCCAAGTGCTGACAATGCTTGTCTCCAGAGAGTCTGCAAATGTTCACACAGATTCTTCTACAGGGAGACAGAATTATATGAAACTTCGGGTACAGTTACAATAAAAAATGTGCTGATTTAACAAGTTACTTTACAAGTAGACATGAAACAAGAGGAAAAAAAAATCTGTGGCAAAGCAAAGCTTTGGACTCTTTTTTGCATAAATTAAACAACTGGTGTTCATCATGGGAGGGCTAAGTTTTGCACTTTTGCAGACTGTTTTTTACACAAAAATGTTGTGCAAGGATCTAAAAGACTCAGAGCATGTTTTATCAGAGGAAGCAGGGAGAAGTTGTTATTTTGCTGGCATTTTGTAATAATGCAAAGGAGGATTTAAAGTGGCACAAAAATTGTAAAAACTTACCCTTTAAGTCAGCGTTTGCAGGTCTGAGGGGGAGGGCTTGGGTTTTCCAGGTGAAGCAGTGCTCTGTGTTTGATCTGTATCATCGTCTTGGCACTGTCAGAAAGAACTGGCTGATTGTAAAAACGTGTTGGGCTGATGAGAGAAGTTGCACCATAGTCAGTTCTGCCTGGATGGGGCTGGGGAAGAGCTATAAACTACAACTGCGTGTGCCTGGAGGAAGCTACACAAACACTGCTACTCTCCTGTGTCTCAAGCCATTGTGCACACAAACATAAACCAGATTGCAAGTACTTTGCAGTTCACTAACAGTTTCAAGTGCTGAGGAAACAATGAAGATTGAATCAGACCTGATCCTTCACTTACTATACTTTGGAGTCTTTTGCCTACAGTCTAGTAGAAGAGTGCTGTGGGAATTTGCCCTGATTCTGTCTGTGATTCTGTGGCATTTGGATGAGATTTGAAGTGAGAAGTGTGGTTACTGAGAGCTGTAGCCCTTCACAAGAGGATTTAACCTACACAAGACAAGATGACACAGGACTTAGTCCATTTAAATTTTTATAGATCCACATCTAGATTAAAACCTACTTACTTTTCCCACTAGGATTTAAACAGAAGTTGGTTGGATGAGTCTGTGTTAAAGCCGCACAGATGTTTTTCCTAAAATGTTCATAGGTAAATTAGCATCAGCTTACTGTAAACATCTATGTTTCTAGAGGTGGACTTATGTACATTTGTGACATATTCTAGCTGCTTGGGTGAAATACTAAAGAAATCTTTAAAAAAAACCAACAACAAATAAACAAACACTTCTGTTTGTCTAGAATGTCTCTAGTGGACAGCTTGTCCGGGAACTGAATGTCTCGGAGGCTAATCATGGCATTTCTGCTGTGGACCGCCATTTTAGCTCTGTATCGGATAAATACCAGAAGGCTGTTGTTAGCAGCTAAATGGGACTAAATTTTTCAGCAGAGTTTTTAATGGCCAGGTATTTTTAATACCTGTGTCACAAGTCCAGGCTAATAACTAGCAAGCATGCCAGAAGATTGATGACCTCAGCACGCTGTATCCTGTGACACGCACCAGAGGGCTGTGCAGCCAGGATTAAGGCAACACACCACGCTTGTCCAGAGGAATGACACTGATCCTTCCTCTGCTCTGTCTCATGTACAAGCTGTCTGCTCCCAGGGCTAGAGACAGCTAATCATCTCAGATTGCATCCTCAAGTTCAAACACTGGCAGTAGAAAGGAAGATGCTAATTAATAAAATGGAAATTGTATATAAAATTGATGAAAGAATAATGCTGGAAGGATGTTTCTGACAACAAACTTTCTTTAAACTTGTTTTCATTATGTTTTTGTAAGTTTCTATGAGAACAAGAGTGAAGAGACAGAGAAGAGATGAGGCATGCAGAAAAGATGACAGAAACTAAGTCCCTGGGCAGGACCCCATCCTTAAGCCAATTTTAATAAAAAATGGGAATTATAATGGGATACAGGGCAGTGATTTAGTGAGTCTTCTCTGTGACTAAATCTTCATTTCAAACCTAACATAAAAAGCCTCAGCTCATTTAGTCACAGATTTCCTATAGTAACCTTCTGAAAGTGTAAGGAGAGGAGCAGTTTTCACTGCAAAAGATAGGCAAGGATAAGAAAATGAGTAGTGGAGGGGATATATTCCAACCCACCAACTGCTTGTGCCGCACATAAAGAAATGCCTATACTTCGGCACTGGCACTAACTTAAGATTTTCAGAAATCAAAATGTTTCTACGTAAAGTACAGCTAAAGTACAGATTTCAGATTTAACTAGAAAATGGAAACATGAGTAGCAAGATTAAAACCAAGAGCCATTCACTATTTAGTAGCTAAAAAAGAGACATCATTGGTAGTAGAATAGTTAGTGTCAGTGTGCAACTCCTGGTTATGAAAACTGTCAACAGACTTTTTTTTTTCTAAATGTCTCCAAATTACTGGATCCTACAAATAAAAGAAGGATGAAGTTTAAAATAGAGCTCATCAAATGTCAAATGTGGCTGCAGGAAACAACAGGTATCCTTGACCTGTAATTACCTGCCTGCATAGATTTAAAGCTAGACTATCCATTCCCAGGCTGCAATGAGCAGTTGAAGCCTGTCTTAATAAAACAGAGTAAAACTGTCATTGCCCCAGGACCTTGGTTTGCTTTTTCAATAAAAGAGGCCATGTCTAATTTGTCAAGGCAGCTGCTCAGGGTTCAGGGCATTAGAGCTGTTGTGTGGTGGCCTGGATCCCCACCTGCATTCATCCAGAGTCACCCGGTGAGGACAGTGTGGTGGAGGAACACAGCCCGCGTCGTGCTCTGGTGTGACCCCTGCAGCACTGACATATTTATCAAGAGCTGGGAATTTGCTGGAGGGTATGCTGGCCCCACAGGGCCACCACTCTGTCTGGAAACAGCAAAGCATAAGTGGTGGACAGGATGTTAAGCAACACCAAGTTTTGGGTTTGTGGTGTTTATATTGAGTATAGGGAGACGTTGTGCCATACAAAGATGCTGAGCTGGGAGGGCAACCTAGCTGTTTAAAGAAGAGATTTCTGAAACTGCTTTGGAATTTGAAGGAATCCTGTGCAACCTCATCTAGGTGTTCCTGCTCCGGCAGGGGGATTGGACTAGATGATCTTTTGAGGTCCCTTCCAATCCCTAACGTTCTGTGATTCTGTGATTCTGTGATTCTGTGAATTTAAGAGCAGAAAATCTAGTAACTAAAAGACACTTAAAGTGCCTTTTGGTGTTAAGTTCATGCCAGTGTACAATTAAAATGTCAATATGCTGTTAATGATACTTGAATAATTCAGTTTTCTCATATAGGATGTGCCTAGTTTCAATAATTTTATTAATAGGTAAGGTGTCCTGTGGTAAATTTACAACAACATAAACGTTGACAGTCCTGATTCAGAGCACTTTTAATATGATCTGTGGACTGTGAACTGTTTAATTACATGCCTCCATACAAAACATCGCCTACATTCTTCTCATATATATAACCTTTTAGTGAATGGTGTCAACATCCATTTCAGTATGTAGGAAGGATCCTGACTAATTATCTTCCTTTTTTTCTTAGTTTTCTTTAAGACTGTAAAAAAGGCGAGCTTAATTCTTTATGTCAGGATGGGATGGTAGTTACTGATAAACAGCATGCAGTTAATTAAAAACAGAAAATCCTGGAGAGGACATAATTTAGATTTTGCCATATTAATTTTATTGAACAGTAAGTACAGATAACAAATGCTGCATTTGGAAAGCAGTCATTCATGTGAATATCCTTAGCTAGTCAGGTGTTTAGGCAGGTGTTACTTCAAGCTCTTTAAGTCATTTAGTGAGACACTATAGTCTATGGTATCCGATTACTGTTGCTATGACTTTTGCTAGATTTTAGCTATGTATTCTAAGATTTTCTGTGCTAATAGCCAAGAAAAAGGATAGGAAAAGCTATGTTGTTACTCTGAAGTTTCAAAAAAGAGTCTTAAGGGCATTTTATTGGTAAGTTTTGAAGTAGATTGATCAAATTTATTGTTATATAAAAAATGTGCATCCTGACATCCCTGTGAGGGGAAAAAAGAGCTTCATTGGCCAAGCTGTAAGCTCTGGAAAAATCTCAGTTCCTAATACCCAGAAGAGACTTGTCATAGTTAGGCAACTAAATACACAGACAACTGTGTACATTGAGCATTGGTGCTGTGACTGATAAGCACTTTAACCACCAGCTGATAGTCTGACAGCTCTCCCTGCCCGAGGAGATCAGAATAAGTCGGAGTACCTGCTGAAGCAGATTTTAACCTCTCCATTGGCATTAGAGGAGTGAAGGGCAGTTTATAGTGAAGTTGCTCAGGAAGCATTAAAAGGCATTTCTGGCACAGCTGTACAATATAGCAAACATTTGGAAATGGCTAACAGCACATTCATCAGCAACATTGTGCTGGCTGGGAAAAATACCTGTAATACTCTGAAATAGTGAGTCCCAGTGGATAGCCTCCAGACCAGCTCGAGCCTCCCACATCTACCAAAGTGGTTAGCCCTGGTTATTGAACTGTAGTTCTCCCACAAGCAACCAAAGATCGCTATCTTCAGTGAAATAAAATCTCAGCTGAAGGTACAGCTTGATAGCATTGTCACAGCTGGGCATAAACTAGACCATTCCTTCATATGCCCAACAAGGGTTTTTTTAATTGGAAAATAACACTAGCTGCGTGCTGTCAATAATATGCCATATTCTTCATGCTCCATCCCATCTTGCCCACAATGGAGATAGAAAATAAAAGAACAGCTGATAAAAAAAAGCAAGGGGGTAGAGCAGGCACATTTTTAAAGCCCTAAAAAGCTGCTGTTATTCACTATCACGCTCTTGTAGAAAAAAAACGGAGTTTTTTGGAAAGCTTGAAAGATCTGCAATTACTATACACAAACAGTGCCAGCACAAACAGGGAATTTAAGCGTGCACAGAAACACCTCCTGAACAGCAGCACACCTGAGCCTTCACTAAAATAATTCCAAAAGTCTTCTGAGAAACATATTTTCCAGGTGTTTCCTTATTTTTTAAGTCAGAAAACTAAACTGAATTCCTGTTTGGAAGCAAGCGGTGAGACAGAAGCCCTGATGCTGGGTAAGCACTGAGTACCGCTTGTTTTTAAAGACGCAAACAGAAGTCGTCTTGTCATGTGCTGCAGAAAAGGCCGCTGGTAGTTTGTTTGAGCCTGTGGTCAGCACTGGAGAAATTTAATTCCTCCCACCAGCTTATAACTCCCATCAAACAGTCCAGCAATTCTCCATGTGTATTCATGGCTGAATAAGTCCCAATCAGCTGCTCTCAAAGGAAGGCACAGAGCAGGAGTGCCCTCTGTCCCTTCCTCTGCCTGCTCTCCCCGCTGAACCTCTTGCATTCACCAGAGAGTCTGCCCAGGGGTTTGGGCAATCACGGCTCATAATAAAGAACATAAAAGAGCACTGCTCTTTTTTTGCAGATAGCATTTGGCTTTCTCTACAAAACACTAGCCACCATTCAGTGTCTTAAAGAGGTCTTACAGTCCTGCAGCACTTCATATGCTTTTTGTTTAAATATGACCAAGCTATAGGCAATGCCCTGAGGCACTCATCCAGTAAGACCAATTAATTTTCCATACATGGGGGAATTTGTATATCTCAGTGTGCAGTTCTCACTCATTGAACTAAATTACTGATACCGATTCAGTGGCTACTTTCATATGCCCTGCATCAAGTCCCAGAAAGACAGTACAGTTTGTGTCTACTTGCTCATGTCAAGGCATCTTGATAACATCAGCTCTGCTTTTGCAAAAAGTTTGGTCTCACCTACACTGCATTTAGAAAGGAGGAAAGAGAGTAAACGTATATTACTGAGATAAATTATTGTGATGAAATTTGTTAGGATCTTAGTGCAAGGAAAAAAATGAGGCTTTAACATCTCACATGGAAATTTGTAGATCAGTAGATCAGTAAACATATATTGAGAACTGAGCTACAGACATGAAAAAAGCCAGCCATGTTCCTTGTTACAGCACCTACCTTCATGTTGATGAACTAGCTGTGCAAGCTGTGTGGTTTGCCTGCAGCAATGGAAAATACTGTCTTAAAGAAAGAGCATGAGCAGAAACTGAACAATCAGTAAATCCAGAAAACAGAGATTTGATCCAGTACCAGAACTGAGTGGAAGGCTAGGGAGGTGTTGTATTGCAGAAACACTGCTGCTTGTGAGATGTGTGATAAAGCAAATACACAGGTACATCTGCCTGACCTGCTGCTGAACAATCAAAAGGGTGTTGATGAGTTTTGAGTGCCAGAGAAGACTCTGGTTTGCACATACCACTGTGGCTGGATTGCTGCTGGTCCTCTAGCAGCTTCCTTGGAGCTGGGTCAGGCACCTGCTTGCTAAAGTGTGTCTTCTGAGATGAAGCTGCAGGTTCACCTCATCCAGGGAAGCAGACTGGCTGGAGTAACCACTGAGCATGTTAAAAAATGCACAGGCAGGAAATATTAGTGAAGTTACGGCATCAAAGTTTAAATGTATATGCACTGCCTGCAAGGTGAGGAGGTGATAAAAACAAAAAAGGTCAAAAAACGCAGAGAACTGTAAGTTTGACAGACAGAAAAATGCATGAAGAGAGCCACCACTGGAGACAGAAAATGAAGTAAGTGAGAGAGAGATTATAGCAGCACCAGGACAAGAAGTACATCAGGAAAATGCTGCCTTTTACCACAGGAAGTGGCTGGAGTAACCCTGCTCACTTCACTGGAGGTACTGCAGATTCAAGTGAATGTAACTGAGAGGGAAGAAGGCTTCTGATATTTATATTGGAAGAGTAGTGAGATACAGAAAAAGAACTAGCAGTAAAATTAGTCTTGCTGACTGTTATTGCCAGCATTTCAAACTCATTGCAATTCCTCAGTCACTTAATGTATTCAAAGGCAGATGAGGCTATGGGACTGCAATACGGAAAGAAATTATATACCTAACATCAGACATGTATTTTTTGCCTACAGCACCAGCCCTGCACATATTTCTAGAAGCAGCAGTCTTGTCTTTTACTGATCACTGTGGATATGTTTTATTTCTTAAGTTCAGGTCTTTTGACTATAACTGCGGTGTCCATGAGCGTAGGAGAAATGAAGAGCTCGTCCACAATGTTTGCTTTCTGTCACAAAACATACAGCACTGGTGTTTTAATGGCAGAAGAGGTTTCGTCCTCCCTCTGTGTAAGAGCAGACCTAACGTGGGGTCCAGCCATGTTCCTCACAGGCACCAGCAACGCAGCGGTGGCCAGGACTGTTCCTAAGAAATGCAGTCTGTGTGTGTCAGTAAACATCGTTGGCTTGCTCACATAGTTGTTCAGCAGTTTAATAACAATTTCTAGGGACCTCATGGAATAGGTTATACAGGGTACAGTCTTATTATTTAAATGTCTTGGATGTTTAGTAGATGGCTCCTTTGTTAGTTCAGCTGTAATGTATTCAGTCACACTAGTAGCTCGAAACTAGCATTTCCATTTTTATGTCTTTGAAAAAGATCAGACCTGATGAGGAAACAATTTTTATTTGCTTTTAGGTCATATGGGATGTTTGAAATTTATCCCTAGTTCTTCCATAAAGCTGCTTTGAGATTCAGCCTGCTAAGCAGAGCTGCTTATGTTGACATTCAGCAAACTTCACTTTTCTCTGTTGTGCAGAAAGGCCATAGTTCTAAACAGGCTGTAAAAAAAGGAGAGGAAAAGCCACAGGATTTCTCAGTGACAGCTTCTCTTTCCTTGACACTGTTCGTAAAACTGCTTCCAGAAAAGCAGTGGGCTGCCCAGAATACATAATAACCAGAGCAGGAAAAAAAAAAAAAAACCAAACAGGATTTGTTCTGCACCATCAGAGGAGCTCCATGCAGTGAAATGGGAACTGTGAAGATGAGAGATTCACTTTGCAGGCTACAACAACTTCTCTGGAGCCCTGAAATCATACATATTCAGCCAAACATATGTAAATCTGGTTTAACCCAGCTGTGAAAGATCCCCTGAAGTAAACTAATAAAGAGCAGCTGGATATGTTTAAGCTTCTCTCAGGCATAGTAGAAAGGTCCCAGAATGTGCACTGAGCGGTTTTTTTACGTCATTAGAGGAAATGCAGCAGACTTTAAAGGAAACTTGTGTTTTAAGATGCAAAGCAGCATAAAGTTTACCTCTGCCAAAACAAGATACAAAAGAATTAATTTTCCTTGACATTTGGATTTTATACATCTTTTAACTACTGTGAATTCCTGTGATTTACTTTTTTAAAGGACCTGCTATGTCTGCTTATTCTCTGTCACACAGAGGCATCTAAAATTGTTATTGCTCAATGGGAAAGGGTGAGAGAGGTGAAGGAAAGCACTGAAATGAGGGAAGTTCAAAAATTATCAGCCACTGCATGCCACTTGCCAGTGGGAGAAAGGTTGTCAGGCACTTTCTAGTGCAAGAGCTGGCCTTGATCCTAGCTGCTGGGAGAAGCAAAATCGGGCTGGCTTCAGGACTGTAATGATTTTCATCATTGTATTTCAGATCTAGGAGGTTGTGTATCTCAAACCTTCTACCATACCTGCAAACTTAATAAGCTGGTTTATTTACAGAGATACTGCTTAGAAGTAACACAATTTAAAAAGCTATAAGAGCTTGCTATTTCAGTCCTTTTCAGGTCTGCTTCTCCTTCCTTTTAGTGGAGGTGGGTGTTGTCTGAGCATGAATTTGGTGTTCAGATCTTGTAATTTTCATGTATAACAATCCCTTTCAAAAAAGAACTGCTTGTTTCTAATTTCTCAGAACTCAGCAGTGTCACCAAGGTATCGGTTTTGTCTGGCCACTGTGGCATGCAAAAAAATTGGATTATGGGCTCATAATTGAACTAAAACCAGATAATTTAAATCCGTTCTGAAAATGCTGCTTCAAAACTCACAGGTTAGTTCATACGGACATGGTAGAGTTGTTTCTCTCACTTTTCTTGCTTAATTTATCTAGCTGAAAAAAATACAAGAATAAAACTTCTCCATCTTCTTCTTAAGAGCAAAGCCACCTGTTGATCTCTCCTCTTTTAGTAAGTTACAACCATCTTTTTTTCTATAGAGAGTCATATCGACAGCCATTCATCAAAAGTCAAGAGAAGTCCTGTAATTTGGACCATTTGAAAGGAGAAATAAAACCAACCTTAGAGATCAATAGATGAACCTATCCTGGAAGGACTGCATCTGAAATAGTTCTAATTAAGGGTCAAAAAACCCTGACAAAGACTACTATGGCTGATCTGATTGTTTAGATCCTTTTCAAGGCTTTGCTAACGTGTTACTTCAGGCACTTTATATATTGATTTTTCTTTTCATTGTTTTGAAGTATGATTTCTCCTTATACCTCTGATGATCCCCAGGCCTCTTGTAACTGAAGGTTTTTTCTTGGCCAGACTCATTCGTCTCTCCAAGCACATGCATCCTCTTTTTGTTTGCTGGATACCTCAGACGACTGGCTTGGGCAACTGGTTTAGACAGCCGTAGGGCAGGATCTGAGGGTGGATGGATTGCTTTTCTCAGCGCAGTCGTGCAAAACTTACAGTTGCATACCTTTATATATGTCAACAATACTGCTTTACTGTGAGGGATGTAGGGGGGAAAAAAGCAGCTTTAATTATGAAAGTCTGAGCTGGGTTTTTTCCCTGCTGGTGACACTGAGAGTCCAGAAAAACGAATACTGGGTACAATGCACCAAGTCAGCAGAACAAGTCCCTGCAGCCAGAGGGAAGATGAAGGAAAAAGCTTATTGTTACTTACTGTTTTCAGCAAAGTAGTTTAAATAAAGTGGCAAACATCAAATCACTGGGATTATAATGTGGTTGGTTTATGTGAAACCTTGAAATCATTCCCTTGAGAAAAGCAATTAGATAAGATCCTAGAAATGCATGGTAGACTCTGGTCATTCCTGAATTTGCTATCACGTTAAATCGGGGTGTCCAGTCTAAAATAATCTGATTTTCTTTATTATTATTATTCCTATTGCTAGTTAAAAATGAGGAAGAAAGTTTGCTAATACCTGCAGAGATTTTCCAGGTTGAAATAGTCTTTTAGCAGCATGAGACTGCCTGTAAACACAGTTCTAACACCTGGAGACACATGTTGAAAACCTATTCAGTGGTATTTAAAAAGACACTCTGAAGCCTATAAAAACCTTCATTCATAATGAGCCTATACCAGCATTTCTTGCAAGTCTAAACAGAAGAAGACATACATCAGAGAAAGAAGCTTGCACTGCAAGGTTTTCCCCTTAAATAACAACAGTAAAGAAATCATTGTGCCTTTCTGCAACAATGACTTGTTCTGTGGAAAGTCTCAAGTGATTTTGTAGGTGTTGGAGATGGAAGTGGGCTCATTCCCATTCAGCTAGAGAGGTGAAGTGTGAGACAGCAATGACACTTACTCCCTGACTGCTATTACTGTGTGGTCTAGACATAAATATTACTTTACTCCTTGATAGTTACTCTGCCACTTTCCTGCCAAAACATTGTTCTTCATTTCCTACCTCTGTGTTTCAGTTTTGTGTGTGCCACCATTTTGGCATATTACTCTGCTATCTGTTGCGGGCAGCTTGGGAAAGCTAGGCAACGACAGCTCCCTACAGAGGCAGTCACAGAGCATTTGTGGTGCACAGGGCTTGTAGTCTGGGGTACAGCTCTCATGGCCATACTTCATTTCTGGGACAGAGGCGTCTTTATGTCCACACTACAGCTAATGGTAGTGCTCAGACTGAATGCCTTCCTTTTTTGGTGACAGGTAACTGGGTTATTCACACTCAGGAACTTGTAGTTAAGGAACCAGGTATTGCTCTCTGCTCTGCTCTTGCTATTCTCTTTGACTTGGTTGTGAAAGAAGGCAGCATCCAGGCTATTGTATCACTGAAACAGCCTCACATTAAGCTTTTCAAACTGGGAAGTAGTTTATTGTTTGTGTTAATTCATTAAGCAGTCGGTTATACACTGGCATTTCAGTTTGTGCTCATGGTGATGCATATGCCAGAACCTAGACTTAGAGGAATGTGACTGTGGGGCTCTTCTTGATATTCTGCCATCTTTGTCCCTGACCACAGATGGGGCAAAGAAATTTAGGCTTTATCATGCAATATTTTTACACTGTGCATGCTAAAACAACACAGCTCTCTTGCTGGGGCTCTAGAGTTGAGATCTCCTTTCTGCAGATGCCTGTTAATTGCTGTTCTTCAGATCTCTTTCCAGGTAGACCTTTGATAAGTACTTTTCAACTGCAGCATTTCAGCATGTTTTACCTTACTTCCATTTGCTTCTGAGAAAATAAGTCAAAGACTTTATGGAAGTCAAAGAATATCATACTTAATGTTTCCCCATAAAAAGTAAGCCATTTATCCTGTCAAAAAAAAAAGAATTTTATCCAGTTTAATGTCATTTATTCTTAGCAAATTTGCTTTGGTTTTTTTATATATATATAATTATCATCCTTTGGATGCTCATAAAATTGATTGTTTAATCACTTGCTGTAGAGTGATTCCCATTCTGAAAATTGGACTGGCAGGTCTGTCATTTGTTAGGTCGTCCATTTGGCTCATCTCAAAGGCAGGCAATATGCTTCTCCTTTCCCAGAGCTCTTGACGCTCATACTTCTTCCAGTGTTCTCAAAGATACTGCACAGTGTCTAGAAACTGCTTTGGCTAGATCCTTAAGCAGTTGGAAACAAATTCCTTTAGGTAACTTGAAAACATCTACATTATCTGAATATTCTTACCTCTTTTCTCTGTTCTGTTGACACTTATTCGCTGAGTGTCAAATTTCTGATCACAGATTGGAGTGGGGTTTTTTGCTGAAAAGTGAAGCAGTAAAAGGAGTAAATGCTTCAGTCTGCCTGTCTTTCCTTATCTGCATGTCCTCCTTCATTGAAGTTTGTTGTACTGATATTCATTATTCTTACTCAGTTATGCTCGTGCCATATATTCTTTAGAATGATGAACTCTATTGCTTTGTGATTATTTCATCCTAATTACATTTCTGCCCTCAGTAGTTTTTTCCTGTTAGAATTAAAAGGAACAGAACATTCCCAGAATAGCTTCATCAGCATTTTCATACAATAATACTTCCAGTACTGTGCATGTCTTGATTTTTAACTTGTTTTTTAGCAGATACAGAAGTACAGTCCTAACCCTTGAGTACTTTTCTGAACTGGTGAAAAGAAGCCTTATCTCCTCCCTGCTTACAATGATACAGTAGACCTTCAGTCTTTTCTTTTCTCTCTTATTTTCACCCAGACATATTCAGCAAGTCTGCTTCTCACCTTTTCCTGAACTTTAGAAAAAGTATACGTATAATTGATGTAAAATTTAACATCTTGCTTTTTCCCCAAAAATCTTTAGTGAAGAAGTTAGATCAATACTCTACTCATGTGAATTATCCAAATACTAGCTCATTTTAGAATTTAAACACTTTGACGGTTCAGAAACATTCTTCTTAATGTCCTCTTAACCAGCCAGTCAACCAACACTGTGTGCCTTACCTACAAGCTCTGCTGGAAGAAAGAATTAATTATATATAGCAGAATAATACAATGCCATATCAAGTCTTCTCTCTCATTAGATGAGTAAGAAGAGGTGATTTTGAGACTGTCACAGTACAGGACATACTGACTGAGAAAATGAATGCTGATGTTAGGAGGTGCAGACAAAAGGACATGGGATAAAATTACAGAAAGTTAGTGGAGGAGGAAGCATAGGGTTGTCTACACGAATCAGAATGGCCATGACAATAAGCGGCTATCAGGTGACTGGCTCTTTTAGTAGCCAGAAGTAATAGTACTTCATATGTGGGAAGACCCTGAAGTCACAAGCCCAGTTGTGATTTGCAAGAGACAGAGCTTGACTTAACCAGAAGACTTCAGGGAGGTAGATAAGTGTCAGCATGTTTGTGGCATTAGTGGCATGTAACGTCTTATCCTTGAAGTGCAAATATTTGACCTTATTTACATCTTTGAAGCTTTTTCAGTTTTACTGCTATTTTTACCACCAGACCTTGCCCAAGTATAGTGTTAATACAGGTAATTCTGTCAATAGTATCCCACTGCAAAGAATAGCTGGTTATTATCCATGATCTCCATGTACTACAGAAGACAATCAAGAGTATGGCTGAGCCCTTCAGACCACAAAAAAATGAAATGAACAATGTATTTTCACATTTGGAAAGAGCATATTGTAAACAGGAAAGTGCTAAACATAATATTTTAGAGGTGAAAATATTTATTTAGAATAATTGTTTTATTATTAAATACAAGATAAAAATAATGTCGTGATAGTTATATCAATCATATTTTACAGTCTGGTTCCATAGCATATTATGCAGCCAGTCCAGTCAGTTTTCCAGTACATAATGTCTTAGAAGGATGTCAGATAATATATATAGCTATAAGACTTTTCAACAGCAGCTATTTCCTCAAAGCTGGGTATCTGAATACTTCATTTGAATTTCAAAAATGTAGGGCCTACATTTTTCTGATTATTTTCCCCATTTATTTTATTTTTTTTTAATAATGAGTACTAATGAATGATGCTGGACTGAGCCCAGTGGACTGTGTTATTCTTTGTAAACTGCAGGATAAAGTGGCACGAACACCGTCCCATCTGTCTGCTTTCAAACTGGCTTGTTTTGGGGACATAGTTGGGATCACACACTTGCTTATTCATCCCAGTCTGTGAAGGCAGTTACTACTGATGCTAGGGGCTTGAGATGTTGATTGAAAATGATTGCAATTATCGGCATATTTCATATTAGATTCCCCCCTATGGTCATGAGAGTAGAATGCTGAATGTTCCTCATACTTTTTCATTACTTCATTGTATCCATTCCATAAACATTAATTCAGGGTAAAATCTTGCCTATCGTACTTTACTTAAGTTGAAGTTGTTAGGATTACTTGCATAACTAAAGACACACGGATGTGATTCATGATAAAAACTAAATTACATCGTTAACCTGACATCATGTCCAGAGATGTTCTGCCTGCCTAAAGCAAAGCCACTAATGTGAAATATCTTTTAACTCTAGTACAGAAAACATAATAAACATCAGGAAGGTTTGAGCTCAAGAGGAACTAGCAGGAATCAGGCTGTTTTAAGACCCTTGTAAGTTTCTACTGATAAAAGACCTGCAGTGTGAGCAATATACTGATTCCAGCTACCCCTGTCTTTCGCACACATGGTCAGTCAGTCTTAACTGTGTGGTAATTTTGTAACAGGAGTTGTAATGATTCAATATCTTGGTAATGTAAAACTGAAGTTTTCATGTTGCTTTTGTATGCCATGATGCAGGTTTGTGCTTAAGGCTATCATTCGCAGAGCAGGACTTAGCCTAAAGCAAAAGTCTGAGGATGGAGGACAACCTCGCTTAGCCAGTAGGAAGTGTCAGGCATGGACATGGGCTTTAAGCCATTCCCTCACATCCCATCACCGGACACCCAGGAAAGACATCAGCACTTCTCTGTCCACTCCCCATCATGAGGAAGTTTTAGATAGCAATGAGGTCTCTTTTAAGCTGAACAAAATTCATATCTTCAGCTACTTCTTATCAATCATGCCCTGTAGTCTTTTCACCGTCTTTGTTGCCCTCCTTCAGACACATTCTAATACATTTATACAGTTGACCCTTTTGGGCACTTTGTTGACACTTACTGAGCGTCAGCCACAAGCTGCCTCCAGCCTTTTGACCCCCAGTCTGTACGTCAGCTTAGTAAGGCATGACTTTCCCTTCATGAACCCATGCTGGCTTTGACTGCAAGCGCTTACACCTTTGAGTGTGATTTTGAGTTGTTTTTCATGCAAAAAACATTGGGCTTAAGTGTTCAAAGGGTCATATCTCTTAGAAGTTCATGCAGGGAAAGTGTCCGTGAAATTAGGCTTTTGAAGATAAAGCATTCCTTAAGCTCACACACAGCTGTGCATTTCTGGATGAGACTTAACACTTCCCTGACCATCCATCCCACCCATTTAAGACTGATTCTCCAGTTAATGGCCCCAGACAGTTTTACAAGTGTAAATAAATTTAGTCTCGAAACACCGCAGTGTCTAGCATGTAGATATCAGCAGGTGCAAGGTCCACAGAAGACCAACACCTTTGCAGTGAAATGTATTTACTTCTGACTGTGCCGTAACCACTAGACTGTGCTTCTGGTTCATATGCAGCAATTTTGTATGTGGATACAAATTACAGGGCTAGGTTCTGCTGCTGCTTGTTAAGTGCTGATGACAAAGAATAGAAAAATCTGCTTCTTAAAAAGCTGCTGGGCTTTAAAAGAGGGTTCCCTTAGAAACACTTAATTTGAAGATTGTGTCTAATTATATATTGTTTTCTGAGATCTGCTTTCCTCCCCTTACTTTTTTACTATTAAGACATTTATATGAATGCGATCATCCGCTCTTGCTATTCATTCTCCTCATGAAATCATAATCCTCTATTTGTCACAGCATAATAATTTCCATGGTAGTCAGCTGTGATGTCACATGCAGGGGCTTATGATTTCAAGAGCTGTTTGGCTTTTAAATGTAAACTTCCCATCTTGTAAGCAAATATCCCTTGACTACCTAAATTCTGCAATAAACGGGGACAGAAAAATATATGCTATAGAAGTAATACTATACCTAGTAGAATACTTATCAAAGGTGTCTGTGAGATAGTGGCAGCTTTTCAATGCTCTTTTAACATAGTTTGCTGAGGAGTATTTTGCATTTCATTCTAATTCCGGGCCACTAAGATCTTCTCTGCCAAATACAGAAAAATACACTATTAGAGAAGGAGTTGATTTATGACATGAAAGTTTCAAAGTTAACGAAGTCTTAAGAGAACCTTGAAGGCACGTTTTCTGTCTTGCTGTCTCTCCTGTAATAATCACAAGGATTACATTTCCTTAGAGTATGTGGAGGTTTTAATGCACTTGGACCCTCTCTGGGGAAAGAGGTGGGAGACATGTTCCTTCACCTCCTTGTCAGGCTCTGGCTGCTCCTTGTTAAGCACTAAGAACAAAATTAGAAATGAAAAGAAAGCAAACCAGAGGGTCTGTGTTTGTTTTCATTACTGGTGCTGGCTTGGTGCCCAGCTATGTCAGAAAAAAAATAACTTTCTTCAGAAATTCAGGGTATTGATTAAAGCTGCATTAGGGGCTTCAGATGGAAGAGGCATATTCTACCAAAGATGCCCTCTCTGACAGCTGGGACTTGGACAGCCAAATAAGATCTGACAGTGTCTTCTGATCACAGCACAGGACCACTAGATGAGGCCCTCAGTCAGGGCTTTCAGCTGAGAAAGCATAGGCTTCAGTGTAGAGGTCGACCTATTCATGTGTTCAGAACAAGAGAGAGCTTTTAAAATTAAAATAGCAAGGGCAGCCATCTAGCAGGCTCAATAGATTTCAACACTATGCTCTATCATTCATAGTTATTTAAGGATCCTCCTGAAGCTCAGGCATGTGATGCTAGCTTTTAAAACACATGACAAAGGTAACAGAGTGACAAGGAGAGGAAGAAGCCTTAAACAATGTGGGATGCATTTCTCTGGTATTTGCAGAGCTTCTGTCTCCTCTCTTCCTTTTAAAGGTTTTTCAATGTGAATGGTTTACCATAGTAAAAATAAGATGCTGTTAGCTGAGGAGAGATCGGAGGAAGAGGAGGAATGAGCACTATGTCAGAGGAGGAGAAATAATAGCTCTGACCTGCTGAAGTCAGTGTGAGTGGCCCAGGCCAGGGTTTCAAACCAACTGCACTTGCCCTGCAAGTAAATTCTCTCTCCCCTCCTGAACTTCATGGTCTTCCTCTCCAGATCTGAAAGCTGTACTGACAGCCCAAGGCTGCACATGCAAGATGTAGCTGGCAGGTACAGTATGTCTCCAAATTTGGGCAAGCTGATCAAACATCACCTTGCAAAACACAAACCAACCTCCCAGGGCATGCCTTTGAAAAAAGTAGTTAATGGTAAGTAGCTTTTCCCCATCCTTAGCTTGTTTAACCACTGTGTGCTGTTTATTGCAGGAGTGATTCGTGAGAGTTACCTGAAGGGTCATGATCAGCTGGTGCCAGTCACCCTCTTGGCCATTGCTGTTATTCTTGCTTTCGTCATGGGGGCCATCTTTTCGGGAATCATTGTGTACTGCATCTGCGACCATCGCCACAGAAACGTGGCTGTTGTGCAGAGGAAGGAGAAGGAGCTGACCCACTCCCGCCGTGGCTCCATGAGCAGTGTTACCAAGCTCAATGGCCTCTTTGAGGATGCTCAGTCCAAGGAGCCAAAGCCTGAAGCAATCCTCACGCCTCTGATGCACAATGGCAAGCTGGCTACCCCAGGCAGCACTGCCAAAATGCTAATCAAAGCTGACCAACACCATCTGGACCTGGCCGCCCTGCCAACCCCTGAGTCCACCCCAACCCTGCAACAGAAGAGAAAGCCCAGCCGTGGCAGCAGGGAATGGGAGAGAAACCAGAACCTCATCAACGCCTGTACAAAAGATATCCCCCCGATGGCCTCGCCTGTGATCCCAACTGATCTGCCACTCAGGGCTTCTCCTAGCCACATTCCCAGCGTTGTGGTTCTGCCCATAGCCCAGCAAGGCTACCAGCACGAGTACGTTGACCAGCCAAAAATGAGTGATGCGGCTCAGATGTCCGTGGAGGACCAGAATGCCACCCTTGAGTACAAAACTATCAAGGACCATCTCGGTAGCAAAAGCCCCAGCCATGGGGTTAACCTGGTGGAAAATCTTGACAGCATGCCACCAAAAGTACCCCAGCGGGAAGCTTCCCTTGGGCCTCCAAGCGCCTCGCTGTCACAGAGCAGCCTGAGCAAGCGGCTGGAGATGCACTCTTCTGCTTTCAACGTGGACTACAAGAGAAGCTACCCTACAAACTCACTCACAAGAAGTCACCAGACATCGACCCTCAAAAGAAACACCACCAACTCCTCCAATTCGTCCCACCTCTCCCTCAATCAGAGCTTTGGCCAGGGTGACAACCCACCACCGGCCCCACAGCGAGTGGACTCCATACAAGTCCACATGGCTCAGGCGCAGGCTGTGACTGTATCTCGGCAGCCGAGTCTCACCACCTACAACTCGCTGACGAGGTCAGGGCTGAAACGCACACCCTCACTAAAGCCAGACGTACCTCCCAAACCTTCCTTTGCTCCACTCTCCACATCCATGAAGCCCAACGATGCATGTACATAATCAGAGTGGGGGGGAGGGGGGGAGGACAGCAATGAAGCAGAGGTTGCCCTTGAAAGCCAGTGTTCTGCAACCGTTATCACACGCTTCTCTGAGAAGATGGTTGTTGGAAGCTGAAGATGTGTTGGATTTCTGCTCTCTGGGAAAAGTGGAATATTTTTTTAAAGCCGAGCCATATGACCCATGGTTGAAGGTTTGCAATTGCAGGACTCGCCCCCACAACCCGCCAGTTCTTTGCTCGAAAGACTAACCCTCCATCACAAATGTTGAGCCAAAAGCACACAGGTGAAAGATGACTGTGACATTTCACTCCCCTGCCCCCAGCTGCACAGCATTCCTGAACTGGGAA